>NW_007768373.1:0-466 GCF_000696425.1 Galeopterus variegatus | reverse complement strand
GGAGTTCTCAGAATATAAAAATGTATGGGGTGACTCATTTTCTACACTTTACAACACTACTCGCTTTAGAGTTTGTATAAACTATTCTTGCAGTGTCTATTTAAACTTAAAATGTAAAGTTTCAGATTATATATGTGCAGCCAAAACCTTTTATATGAAAGAAAAGTGAGAGTCTGATGTTTCCTTTCTTTGCACAGGGATGATGCAAATAATGACAAAAGTAAACATAACTTAAAAATGTTTATGTGACGAATTTAGTTTTAATTTAAAGTTAACTAGAAACTTAAAATGTAAATAAAAGTACTTTTAAGAAAGAATAATGGAATATTGATGTCAAAATATTAAAAAATAGGTCATGATTGGGCCGGCTCCATGGTGCACTCGGGAGAGTGCAGCACTGGGAGCGCAGCGGCGCTCCCGCCACGGGTTCAGATCCTATATAGGGATGGCCGGTGTGCTCACTGGC
>NW_007768372.1:5806-6110 GCF_000696425.1 Galeopterus variegatus | reverse complement strand
GAGAGGTGAGAAAAGATTGGCTCATCGGGAAATGTAGAAGCAGTGGCCTGCAGTGGGACATTGGACACATTATTCAATGTGACTAATGAACAGAAGAGAAAGTGGATGTGAATGTAGATGTTAGAATGTGATATGGTGGTAAAATTATGCTTTTAGTGAATCTAAATGCATTGTTTTGCTGAAAATAAAATAGCTAGCTGGCAGAGACCTTAAGAAATGCAGAATACTTTTCACAAAGAAATTGAGAGAATGAAGAGAGGAGCTTATCAAATAAAAAAATTAAAGGCAATTCTTGGGACCAAGC
>NW_007768372.1:0-240 GCF_000696425.1 Galeopterus variegatus | reverse complement strand
AAATCACTTTTATTTGGGTATTGTGAAATTGAAGTCAAAAGTATCCTGCCGAATTAAGTACACATGCTTCATAAGTATCATCTGAACATTTTTACTAGCTAAGAGAAAGGAGTTTATGAGAAGAGAGAAGGTTGAAGAGAAAGGAAATAAAGGTAAAGGGTGATGTATCAAAGTCCTAGGAGAGGTGAGAAAAGATTGGCTCATCGGGAAATGTAGAAGCAGTGGCCTGCAGTGGGACAT
>NW_007768371.1:5747-6111 GCF_000696425.1 Galeopterus variegatus | reverse complement strand
CTTGCAGGGCTGGTCGTGTGGTGGTGAACTCCCACAATTTTTGTTTGTCTGGGAAATACACAATTTCTCCCTCATTTCTGAAGGATAGACTTGCTGGGTATAGAAATCTTGACTGGCTATATTTTTTCTTTTAGTGTTATGAATATATCATCACATTTCCTTCTGGTCTGTAAGGTTGTAGTTGAGAATTCTGCTGTTAGTCTCATGGGGGCTCCCTTTTAAGTGAATTGATGCTTTTCTCTTCTTTTACAATTTTCTCTTTGCCTTTGACCTTTGCCAGATTGACTATAATGCATCTTGGAGAGGATCTTTTTTGATTGAATCTGTTTGGGGATCTTTGGGCTTCTGGGATCTGATGGTCTGT
>NW_007768371.1:0-258 GCF_000696425.1 Galeopterus variegatus | reverse complement strand
TGTTTAGATGTTTTAAATATATTTCTTCCTTTCTTCCATGTTTATTTTTTGTCTTCAGTGTTAGTTGGATTTTTGTGGTGGCATGATTTAGCCTCTTTCTCTTTCTCATTTGCACTTTCGTTTTAACAGTTGGTTTGACTCTTTCTTGTGTATCCATGATAGTAATTATCATTTTTGGATTCCAGATGCAGGACTCTTTTGAGAATTTCTTGCAGGGCTGGTCGTGTGGTGGTGAACTCCCACAATTTTTGTTTGTCT
>NW_007768370.1:5754-6111 GCF_000696425.1 Galeopterus variegatus | reverse complement strand
CCCCCACAGGGTGTGTGGACTCTACGGAGCTTCTATCTCCCCTGCTGGACGTCTCTGTGCTTTGTACGCATTGGGCCGGGCTGCTGGATTGCGTGGCAGTGGCCCCCCACAGGGTGTGTGGACTCTACGGAGCTTATATCTCCCCTGCTGGATGTCTCTGTGCTTTGTACGCATTGGGCCGGGCTGCTGGATCATGCGGCAGCAGTGTGGTCCCCGTGGAGTTCCTGCCTCCCCTGCCAGACATCTCCCTGTTCTCAGTGCACTAGCAGGCTGGGAATGGAGCTAGGTGCCTGCGATGAAGCCTACCTGCTGGATCACGCAGTGGCAGCCCCACAGGGTGTGTGGTTTCTGCGGAGC
>NW_007768370.1:0-228 GCF_000696425.1 Galeopterus variegatus | reverse complement strand
TCCACCTCCCGTGCTGGACTTCTCCCTGTTCCGTGCACTCTGGGCTGGGCTGCTGGGATGCAACGAGGCACCACAGAGCGTGTGGTCTCTGCGGAGCTTCCCCTTCTTCTGCTGGATGTCTCCCTGCTCCGTGCGCGCTAGTCCGGGCTTCGGATGGAGCTGGGTGGCAGCAATGAAGCCTACCTGCTGCTGGATCACGCGGCGGTGGCCCCCCCACAGGGTGTGTGG
>NW_007768369.1:5850-6111 GCF_000696425.1 Galeopterus variegatus | reverse complement strand
ATGGGGACAGCAGTACGACAGTTGTGAGTTCATTTGCGTGTACAGCTTATTAGCACAGCGCCCAGCACAAAGTTAAAAAAAAAAAAAAGTGACCTATTTGGATGATGCAGAAAATGTAACTAATCCAAACAAACTCCACTCGTTTTCTTGGACGACACTCTCATCTTCCTATGATAGGGCCTGTAACTCACCCTTGAAGTCCAAAATGCTTTCTCATCTACAAACTCACTAGCCTCAGCAAGGACAGATATTAAACTCTTC
>NW_007768369.1:0-382 GCF_000696425.1 Galeopterus variegatus | reverse complement strand
ACATTCCCCCAAATATAGAACCAATATCCTAAAAATGACTCATTTGCCAATTCGTCAACTATGGATGTGGACACCTCTAATGAGGGATTATCATGCTTAATAATTTCTGTGACATCCGTCCTAGTGCTCTGATTTGGGGACAATGGCAGTGGAAGCTCTGGTTGAGCTTCATTCTTGCTGCAAAGAGGCGGTAGATTACTGTTCAAAGCAGAGGCTCTGGAACCAGGGTGTCTGGCTACATGACAGCACTAGCACTTACTAGCAACATATGACCTCAGGAAAGCTATTTAACCTCTCTGGGGTGATTTCATCGTCTGCACAATGGGGACAGCAGTACGACAGTTGTGAGTTCATTTGCGTGTACAGCTTATTAGCACAGCGC
>NW_007768368.1:5591-6111 GCF_000696425.1 Galeopterus variegatus | reverse complement strand
ATCATACTAAGCTACAAAGAGAACTCTTTCAAGCCACTTAAAGACTATTATTGGAAACATAGTGATGTGAAATTTAGGTATTTCATTTTTTTCTTTCTTTTTTTTCCTTTTTTTTTTTGCTATATTTACAACATCTTCTAAGTCTATCATCCATCTCTTATTATTTTTTCATATTTTGTTTTTTAAAAAATCACAGAGAAAGCTGTTTAAACCAAACCACTGAATTCAGGTAAATGGGTAACATTGATTTTAATGGTTAACCCTTTCCTTTTTTTTTTTTACACAAAATATTAACATTTTTAATTTACAAAGTCAATTTTTTTAACTTAAGAGTATCATATTACTTTCCTTAACTTATGAATAAACTTTTAATTGTATATTTTTAAATTCTACTAATTGTTGGGTCCACCGCCGGCCGACCCGAACAGCCCTAACCTCGTTCCTTTTGGTGGGCAAGCGAATGGCCCAGATTCCTCTTTCCCTCCGGTCCCCGTTGGGAGGAGACGGGGGAAGAAAGCCT
>NW_007768368.1:0-317 GCF_000696425.1 Galeopterus variegatus | reverse complement strand
CCTCAAGCTCTCTCTCTGACCTTCCCTCTGCCTTTCTGTCTCTCTGGTCCTCTTTCTTTTCTGATATAAATTTCTCTCAAATATCTTTATCTGACAAAGAAACTTCTTTCCAAAAAATGCATTGACTCAAGACCCCCTCCCCAGGGATTTCAGTGAATAACCAGAAAAGATTAACCACTGGCAAAGCAAATCACTACGCCCAGATAGACTGTTCATCTACTCCAGAGATTACCTGGGATGCTTCACCTGCATAATGAGATAGGCTTCGCGCACAGTAAATTCTGCCCCTCACCTTTCTGACACCTTCCTCACAGCTC
>NW_007768367.1:5711-6111 GCF_000696425.1 Galeopterus variegatus | reverse complement strand
GGAATGAGAGAGAAGGAGAGTCTTCTTCGCTACCTGGGGCATCTTTGCAGGGTCCTAGGGAGGGGAGGTGGGAGCCCAGGGCTCAGTCCCAGCCTCTGCTTCCCTAGCCTGGGCTCTCTTTTTCTTCTTCCCTCCTCCAGAACCATCCGGGAGCTCATCATGGAACAGAAGAGCTAAACAGCACATAATTTAGAAATTTATTTCCATTTGGTTTATAATTGTGTATATAACATGGATCTGAGAGCAAAGGACAGCCCACTTGCCTTCACTGGGCTGGGTTGGGGGCCTGTGTTTGCTTTTCTCCAGTCCTACCAGAGCAGGGGCTGGGAGGGGTGGTGGGACCCAAGGGTCCACTAAGGGGAGCCTGGCTTGGGTCACCCCTTTGGAAGTTCATCCAAGG
>NW_007768367.1:0-228 GCF_000696425.1 Galeopterus variegatus | reverse complement strand
GCCATCCCAACGCCAGCCCTTGCATTAGCACCGACGGTGGTGCTAGGGCTGGAAAGCAGCTATGATTGCAAATTGATCTGTTGTGTACCGAGCTGGTTACGGAAAAGCTAGAAGTTGTCAATACTGTATTACCCACCGGGATTCAGAGCCTCTCCCTTGGGCTACCAGGAATGAGAGAGAAGGAGAGTCTTCTTCGCTACCTGGGGCATCTTTGCAGGGTCCTAGGGA
>NW_007768366.1:5466-6111 GCF_000696425.1 Galeopterus variegatus | reverse complement strand
TGTGTTCTCTAATTTAGTCTGCTTTTATTTCTTTGGATTTCTTCAGATCATTGCTTGGAATACTTTTACAAACATTTCAAAGATTACCTGTTCCATGGAGTGTAAAATTTGAGCATTACCGTGTTCCTTCAGTGGTACTCTATCTTCTTGTTTAATTGTAGTTCCAGTATTTTTGCATTGACATTTGGGCATTTGCTGGAGGGTTTGCTGCTTCTATTACACTGAGGTTGGCTAGGAGCATAAAGATTACTTCCTGTATTTGCAGGCTTTACTGGTGACTCTTCTTACATCAATGTAGTTGAGTGAGCAGTAGGTTACTGCTGTGGTAGTGGAGTGGTCCTTGCTGCTACTGTGGTGGTGAATTGTCTTTGCTTGACAGTAGGTGTGGTGGTGGCCATAGTACACCACATTGAGTCTTGTTTCAGAATCTGTGGTGGTAGAATGATCCCCCAGAGCTGTGCAGGTCTCCTCAGTTCACTTCAGTGGGGTGTCTATGGGGGCTGGCGCTGCTTCCTTCTGAGTCCAAGGATGGTGAAGGTGTCACCCATTCCACATGGGTCTCCACGGGTCCCCCTGGCAGGGAAGTCAGTAGGTGCTGGCACTGCCTCTCTCCAGGTCTAAGGATGGGGGAGGGTGTGCCCACAC
>NW_007768366.1:0-322 GCF_000696425.1 Galeopterus variegatus | reverse complement strand
TGGAATTCCCACAGTTCTGATGATAGAGTGCCTGAGGTTTTCTGCTATCTCTCTTAGATTTCAGATTTTCCTCATTATATTTAATTGTTTCCTCCTTTTTTTTTTTTCTGCCTGGGTAATTTTGGAAAGACTATCTTCAATATGGGAAATTCTTTCTTCTGCTTGCTCTAGCCTGCTGCTCAAGATCTCTGTTGTGTTTTTTATTTCATTGAGTGAATCATTTCTAGGAATGCTCCTAGACTTTTTTTTTAAGGTATTAAACCCTTTGTAAACTTCCTCCTTCATATTCTGGATATTTTTTCTTGTTTCATTGTGTTCTCTA
>NW_007768365.1:5869-6111 GCF_000696425.1 Galeopterus variegatus | reverse complement strand
CCACTGGCTTCCCTGCTTCCAATCTTCTCTCCAACAAGCCACTCTCCATACAGTGACCGACACAATCATGACTCTCCCATTTGAAACTCTGATGACTTCCCGCTGCTCGTAGACTAGCATCCGTCTCCTTAGCTTGGCTTACGAAGCCCGACAGGATCAAGCCCCTGCCCACCTCTCTAGCTTCATATTGTCGGGTTTCCTCCCCAGCTATTCTCCAGAGACCTCTGCCTGACTGGTCTGCA
>NW_007768365.1:3181-3705 GCF_000696425.1 Galeopterus variegatus | reverse complement strand
CACCACCCCAACCCTTCCACTCTCCAAGCAAAGCCCGCACTTTCACGCCCTGGACCTTTGCTACCTTTTACCTCATGCTAAAATTCTGCTTAAGACTCAGCGCAAATACTGCACTCCCTGCCACACACACACACACGCACGCACACGCACACGCACACTCTCTCTCTCTCCCTCTCTCTCCCCTCCCCCTCTTCCTCCAAATCCCTGCTACCTTCCTTCAACCTCCTCTGGGATTTAGTGTTGATCACTCTGCATCTGCACCACACTGGCCCAGAGCCCCCCTCTAGGCTGCCTCCCCCTTAATGCAGGGCCTCTGCTCCGCTCAGCTCTGTGTCCCTGACGGGCCTGGGAAGTATGTGCTGCTGCTGGCCAAACTCTCTGTCTCTCATTTTCCCCCAAAAGAGGTGTGTGGAGAGCGCGTTGCAGATCTTTCAACTTGACACAGTGGATCTGCACTGCCTGTCCTGTGAGAATGACGAGTTGGTGCCACAGGATGTGAAATGCCATTTTCTCCACTTTCACTC
>NW_007768365.1:0-700 GCF_000696425.1 Galeopterus variegatus | reverse complement strand
GATCAAGGGGCAGCAGCTGTCCAGGGGAGGGTCTTTTCATAACAATGGCTGAAGAAGAATAAGAAGAACAGAAACAAGCGAGGTATCCTATAGTCTAAGTTCAGGATAGCACTGGCAGTTTTGCCCATGTTCATCCACCAAAGCAAAGCACACAGCCCTGTCTAGGGTCCAGCAGGAGTGGGGGAGGGTGCCTCGAACCCACCCATTCCTCTCCGTCTTCATGCGCCTCAAACCCACCCATTCCTCTCCATCTTCATGCCACAGCCCTCCCTGTCAGTCTGTTTGGGCTGCTAAAGCAAAACACCATAAACTGTGTATTTATAAACAACAGAAATTTATTTCTCACAGCAGACTCGGTGTCTGGCGAGGATCTGCTTGCATAGATGGCGCCTTCTCGCTATGTCCTCACATGCTGGAAGGAGCAGACAAGCTCCCTTGGGTCTATTTTATAAGGGCTCTAATCCCATTCATTGGTGCTAATGACCCAGTCACCTTCCCAAAGACCCCACCTCCTAAAGTCATCACCTTGGGGGTAAGGATTTCAACATATAAATTTTGGGGGGTGACACAGACATTGAAACTATAGCACTTGCCAAGTTACTGTCATCTATTTCCTAGAACATTGCTAAATTAGAGCCACCACTGGCTTCCCTGCTTCCAATCTTCTCTCCAACAAGCCACTCTCCATACAGTGACCGAC
>NW_007768364.1:5903-6111 GCF_000696425.1 Galeopterus variegatus | reverse complement strand
CTTTGCTTCTGGGTCATAGTGGATCAGAAGATAAATGGACCTGCTCAGTTTTGGATTTCCAGTCATTCCCAATTTGAAGCATAGTTTGTGTTTCAGTTCTATGGTGACAATCCAGGTAAAAATTCTATTCTGTTTATTTCCTAGCAGTCATCTACTTCAGAGATCTGGGCTTCCAAGTCAAAGTGACCTTACTCAAAGTAGATCAGTT
>NW_007768364.1:0-749 GCF_000696425.1 Galeopterus variegatus | reverse complement strand
GTTTATTCTTCCCCTCTCTTAATCTTCATCAGGTGAAATTATCCCAGTCTCTCATCCTGTTTCCTAACTAGGAAATGTACCTCAGAAATGGTTGCTGATACCTGTTTGACTGTTGGGAGGAAGGGACGCTAGACCAGCATTCTCTGCCTAATGGAGATCTGACCTTTTAGGATAATCGGGTTTGGGCTGTGGGATAAGGAGAATTAATTTTAAAGCCTGGGGAACAAGTTGAGCTCCCAAATCTCTTCAGGGGCCACGTGGTTGGAAGAGGCCTACGGAGACTCCTCTTCAAGCTGTGTTTGCAGAGCAAGCGTAGTCTTTACTTCACTGATGCATTTATTTGCATTGGCTTGGGGAAGGGGGGCCCATGAAGACTCTGGAAAGTGATTGAGGAATTGTGGCATCGATTATCTTTGGTGCAGTGCCTCAGTGGGTTTCTCTGGAGGCCCAAGGGTTGCCGAAAGCTCCAGGTGTCGGGGATTCAGTCGAGCAAGGCTACACACTGGGGGCTGAGAAAGGACCTGAGTCACGGAGCATGGATGCTATGAACTGAACCAGGTTTTCCCAAGGTCTGGCCCATGATGCTAGGAAACAGAGGAACCTTACGCTGGGTGAGACCTGAGCAGCACCCATCACAAGAGGAGGACTTGGCTTCCCCAGGCAGTGTTTCTGGTGACGGATCCTAGCACTTTGCTTCTGGGTCATAGTGGATCAGAAGATAAATGGACCTGCTCAGTTTTGGATTTCCA
>NW_007768363.1:6188-6476 GCF_000696425.1 Galeopterus variegatus | reverse complement strand
CTAACTCATGTCTACCACCACTCTGTAATTTTATTTAAATTATAAGATTTTATAGATTTTTTTAACATTTCTGAGATGACAAAAATGTTATGGAAATGGAATTACGCAGCATGCGACCATTTTGCTCAGCTTAATGCCCCTGAGATCCATCCAAGTTGTGTGTATCAAGAGATCATTGTTTTTTTTATTCCTGAGTAATACTCCGTGCTGTGGAAATACCACAGTTGGATTTAGCACTAATCTATTGCAGGATATTTTGGCTACTTCCCGTTTTTTGTTAACACAAAT
>NW_007768363.1:5911-6111 GCF_000696425.1 Galeopterus variegatus | reverse complement strand
AAATATTCCATGAGTATTTGATAAGATTATATTTTCTATGTTATAAACACAAACATTTATGCCTATCTATATATGTGTTTATACACGTGTGTGTATAAATATAAATAATTAATTGAGACACGTGGCACATTCTATTTTTTATTGGGAGCCAATTTAGGGATTATATAGAATCTATTTGAAGCTTCAGCTTCTCAACTGGG
>NW_007768363.1:0-662 GCF_000696425.1 Galeopterus variegatus | reverse complement strand
AAAAAAAAAAAAAAAAAAAAAAAAAAAAAGAAGGAAAGGAAAGTAAAAAATGAATAAGGGTGATTCCAGAAGACTGGGAGAATGGGGAAACTACAGGCAGCAAGTGCTTTGAATACCCTTTTAACTCTTAAAAGCTTTGATGTATCTGTTATTGTGATCTCTTTTCCAACTGCCAATGTCTATTTGTGTGTCTTTTTCCTTTGTCAGCTTTCAGAAATTTGTCTATTTTATTGATCCTTTTCAAATAAATGTTTCTTGGTTTTATTCACCAAATTAACTTCTTTGTTTCTTATTTGCTTCTGTTTTTATTATTACTAATTGCTTCCTTCCTTTTTCTTTTCTTGTTCTGTAGCTAGCTTCTTAAGTTTAATTCTTCGTTTATTGAAGTTCAATCTCGTGTTTCCTTAATCAGTAAAAAAAAACATTTTCACTTGAGAACCACTTTGATCTCATCACATTGATTTTAATACGTAGTATTTTTGTTGTTTATGTTTAAATAGTCTGATGCTCTGTAATTTTATATTTTTCCTTTTGAAGTTTTTTAGAATAGTGTTTGATTTTTTTTTTTTTTAAATTTTCAAGTCAATAATATGTTAGTTGACTGCATTGTGGCTAATTTCTATTTGTACTGCATTGTGATTAATAAATTATTACCAAAATGA
>NW_007768362.1:5755-6111 GCF_000696425.1 Galeopterus variegatus | reverse complement strand
AGTTACCTTCTTGGTGGTAAAGATGAACAGAATGGAAATTTCCCTTAGAGAAGTTTTGGAAAGTTTCTGTCCAAAATAGAAAATTTCTAAGTGAAAATTTAAATTTTCTAAATGGAATGAACAGGTAAGAGAAAATAGGCCTATGAGACGTAAGGGTCGCTGGTCATTTGTTAAAACACACAGCCAAGACTGCATGTGCTTGGGTGTAAGTGAGACCTGGAGGTAGTGACTCGGCTAAACAAGGACCCCATAAACATTTGCTTCAAATACATGGGTACTTCAAAAAGTTGGTGGAAAAATAGAAATAAGAGATAATAGAAATCTTTCCATGAACTTTTGAAGTACCCTTGTATTTG
>NW_007768362.1:0-248 GCF_000696425.1 Galeopterus variegatus | reverse complement strand
CCATCTAGTTTCATCTCCAGGCCTCAAATCAATTCAATCTTCAAAACATTCAAATCCACAGGTGAAAACTGGGTAAGGGATTTTATGTTGCTTGTTTGTGGGCAAAGGGTGTCTCTGTTTGCTTTCATCGATTGCTTACATTATTACCCAACCGGCAGAACTCACTGGCCCAGGGAAATTTAGCTCAAGTTACCTTCTTGGTGGTAAAGATGAACAGAATGGAAATTTCCCTTAGAGAAGTTTTGGAA
>NW_007768361.1:5856-6111 GCF_000696425.1 Galeopterus variegatus | reverse complement strand
AGAGTGAAGTTGCCCAGGGAAAAGGCAAGAAGGGAAGAAGAACCAGAAATGGGAAGTTTGGGGCACTCTCATGAGTGTGTAGAAAGTGGGGCAGGAGAAGAGACACGAGCAGAGGGGGAGCCAGAGGCGAACGGAGAAAACTGTGAGAAGACAGTGTGTCTGGAAAAGCCCCACGATGGAGGCGATGCCCGAGATCCCAAAGGAGTCCAAGAGGAAGGACGACAGAGGTCACTGGATTCATTGACTAAAAGTCCA
>NW_007768361.1:0-414 GCF_000696425.1 Galeopterus variegatus | reverse complement strand
GACTGGTGAGCAGAGCACCTATGCATGGCCTCTCTCTGAGGCGTGGGCATCTCACAGCACCACAGCTGGATTCTGATTCTAACCTAGGCTTGGAACACACCCAGCATTGCTAGCACCTTACCCTATTGGCCGAAGCAGTCACAAACAGGCCCAGATTCAAGAGGAGAGAAATTAGACTGCACCTCTTCATGGGGAGTGACATTTATAGAAGAGCGTGTATGATGGATGATATTGTTGGGGCCAACTTTGGAAAATACAATCAGCCACAGATAATGAGGAAGTTAAAACTAATATGATATAATTTTGAATAATGATAGAGAGTGCATCAAAGGATACTGTTAGTGTCCCTTTTAGACAGCATGTTAAGGGAAGTCATTGCAGAAAAAGCTACATCTAGGCAGAGGCAAAGATGAT
>NW_007768360.1:5888-6111 GCF_000696425.1 Galeopterus variegatus | reverse complement strand
CCAATTGCAGAACAGAAAGAAGAATTTTACATTATTCACACCAATAATATTTGCTGGGATGCATAATTGCCAATGTGTGAATGAAACAGAAAGCACCTACATGAAAGTGGGAGACAGATTATATCATGATGACAAAAATTGTTCTCTTAATTTTACTTACTAATTATTCTTCTCATCAGCACTCCTTAACTTCTCCTACCTGTGAGAAGTTTCTAAAATTGTG
>NW_007768360.1:0-425 GCF_000696425.1 Galeopterus variegatus | reverse complement strand
TCTCTCTCTGCTCCACCATTTCACAGTGTGATACCCTGTGTCACTGTTGTCACCACCAAGATCCTCACCAGATGTGCTCCTTGGACATTGGACTTCCTAGCTGCAGAAACTATAAGCAATAAATTTTGTTTTCTTATAAATCACCCTATTCAGAGTATTTTGTTATAAGCAACAGAAACGGACTAATTCAGTCACATGGTTAAACGGTTAGAGCCAAAGTTTGATTCCAGGTGTGTCTACTTCAAAATCTGTCTCCTACTTTAACAATGCCCACTACTGAGACTCATTCTACCAAATGCTGCCAAGTAGTCTACACATCGAGACATCTGACAACAGAAAACAACCATCAGATGCACAGAACTTCCATTGCTATGATCATGTATTTTCATAGATGGTGCTTTTAGACCAATTGCAGAACAGAAAGA
>NW_007768359.1:5830-6111 GCF_000696425.1 Galeopterus variegatus | reverse complement strand
CAAATGAGACTAAACCAGGGCCAAAAATTAATATTTAATATTTCTATTATATAAGCTGTCACTCATTCTTAGCATGTCAAAATGATCACCAGGTACAATCACCTTATTTATATATTGTGAAATTAAGAAAAAGTACAGGGCCGGCCCGGTGGCGCACTGGATAGTGCACTGCTTGGGAGCGCGGCGGAGCTCCCCCAAGGGTTCGGATCCCATGTGGAGGCTGGTTCCCGCTCACTGGCTGAGCGTGGTGCGGGCGCGACACCGAGGGTTGCGATCCCGTT
>NW_007768359.1:0-869 GCF_000696425.1 Galeopterus variegatus | reverse complement strand
GCGGGAGCGCCACCGCGCTCCCAAGCGGCGCACTGTAGCAGTGCGCCACTGGGCCGGCCCGCAGAGGAGAAGCTTTAAGAAAGTGTGAATCCTTGTACTGGGAAAAGAGAGTTAACCTGAGAACCCATGAGATCTCTTGCATACTTGAGCTCCTATGAGAGTGCTGAAGTTGGCTATTTAAGATGTGGCCGGGGTGGGGGGCGGGGGTGGAATAACTCTTCAATCTATCAGAAAAACTGTCAAGGAACATGGAATATTATCAAGGTTAACCATGCAGTCACATGACTTTCATGTTGCACAGACTGTAAATCAATAAAATTAATGCAATGAATTTGAGCCTACCTTCTCACTGAAAGAAGGGCTGCAATTTACTACATGTGTGAATTGTGCAGTGGCCTCCTGCAGCACAAGTCAAGAAATGATATTTGCTGCTTTGCAGTGCAAACCCCAATTCTATTATTTCTTTTGCAATATGATTTTCCCTGAATGCCAAATAAAACCCAGTGCTTAGGTGCATTGCCTTAGCTAAGAAAAAGATCATGGTTTAAAACAAAAATAGTTCCTTGGCTACTGAATTTCCTTAGGTTTTGACTTTTCAGTAGGAGCAATAAACGTTACTCCTTCTTAGTTCATTGTCAGCCCCTGGCTTTGTCACAGTGCAGTGGGTGAGCATGCAGCAAACCATCTTCTTATCTTAAAAAGAACAGGATTTCTGACATAAGTATTCCTGGGGTTGTGAAATCTTAAATGGGCTCAAGCTTTGAATGCACGAATGAGCATGGGATTATAAGAGACCTGTCTGAATAATCAAATGAGACTAAACCAGGGCCAAAAATTAATATTTAATATTTCTATTATATAAGCTGTCA
>NW_007768358.1:5653-6111 GCF_000696425.1 Galeopterus variegatus | reverse complement strand
TGGGGAACTAGGACCTGGAGAAGGTTGCTTCTGTCCACACAGCTAGAACTCTGATCCTTGATTCCAAGACGCCTTCTTGGCTGAGTTGGCTCAGCCTAGTGGAGTGTTGGGGTGGGAGGGTTGTGGAGGATCCTAGACTTCTGTGATGTTGGAATCTTTTGAAAACTACCATTACCTTTGTCCTGGGAAAAAGCAACATTAAAGCTATAAAACGCACATCTAGGAAAGGTAAAAACCAGATAAAAATGGAGGATACTGTGAGCAGAAAAGAAGTGGGTGCTGGGTGTATTTGTGCTTCCTTTGCTCAGTCCCTGGGATTTCCTCCTGGGCCTGCCGGTGTCTTGTCTGTCACATAGATGAACGATGGCCCTCTGGGCAGTGGCAGGGAGAGAACCGTTGATACCAGCTCTCTGTCAGAGCAGATGTTCTATTTGGGTCAGTCAATTGCCTTTCCTCTT
>NW_007768358.1:0-275 GCF_000696425.1 Galeopterus variegatus | reverse complement strand
CAAATAGTAGTGATGACTATTTGGATAGCTTTTTATCAGTAGGATGACCATATAATTTGTCATTTAAGCCAGGGGTCTTTTGAGCATGAAAGGGGATGCCGGAGACGTAAATTAGGACTTTCCTGGCAAATGGGAGCATGTGGTCACTGTTTATCAGTCTCTCCTTTCATTTTTCTGACGACCCTAGGAGATACCATTTCCTTCCTGTTACACGTGGGGAACTAGGACCTGGAGAAGGTTGCTTCTGTCCACACAGCTAGAACTCTGATCCTTGA
>NW_007768357.1:5865-6111 GCF_000696425.1 Galeopterus variegatus | reverse complement strand
ACACTTTAATGAGTGAGGGGGCAGGATCCTGGGAGGCTCTATTATACATTGAACATTGCACACTTTTTGGGGGGTGGGGTGGGTGGCGGATGAGGGTGGCTTTTGTTTTAACTCTCTATGGGACTCCTTACAAAAATAGAAATAAGAATAGACATAGAAGTAAGAATCCGGTTACCCTAACACATGAAGCACTTTGTGTATTTCCCTTGAAACATGTAGTTAATTTATCCCCCTTCCTACCTTTTC
>NW_007768357.1:0-305 GCF_000696425.1 Galeopterus variegatus | reverse complement strand
TTTGTTCTTTGCCTGTCTGGGGGTTTTTCTCTCATCTCTTCTTGTCAGAGAGGTGTCAGTCCCCTTTTGGCTTCCCTCCCAGTTGCTGCTTCTACTCCCTGCTTGGAATCAGCGCAGCCAGGTCTGTTAGAGCTGTGTTTAGTGTAAATAGGCTCTGAGGGAGAGCCTGGGGGCCTCTCTGCATGTGCAGAACGTGAACATTCTGTCACCCATTTGGGCTGCTCAGGCACCTTGTGGGTGCCCTTCCTGTTCCTGGCCAAGATCTCAACAGACAATGTTGCTGGACAGCTCCAGGTCCCAGACAG
>NW_007768356.1:4996-6111 GCF_000696425.1 Galeopterus variegatus | reverse complement strand
CAAGGACAAAACTCTGCTAGATTGTCAACCAGCTCTCCGGTCTTCATCTGAATCTTTTCCTTTCTCCCAGTCATAACACGCACAAGATCTGAGTAGCTGCAGCCCCCTTTGCACAAGACATGCACCTGCCAGGGCGTCACCATTCCCAGCCCTCCCTACTGTCACACAATGAGTGTGCAATCCCTTCACAATGAGTGTGCAACCCCTGGGAGAGCCCCTTCCTGCAACAGCAAGGATCAGGCTCAGACCAGGGCCTTGTGTGCGAGGCTGTCTTCCCACCGGGTCTGTGGGATTCCTAAGGCAGGCTGGGCCTCATTCATCACTCGGCTTCCTCTTCCCCACCTCCTGACTCTTTCTCCAGACCTTGAGAAACAGAGAGCCATGCATACAACAGGGCTCAGTAAACCCAGCCCAGCGGACTTGCCATCTCCACAGGTCCAGGATGGCAGAGCTCTGGGAAAGGGGTAGATCAGATGAGCTCTGACATCCCTGGGATTTGACCATCCCAGGATTGTCTGCATCTGAGAATCTCAGGTTGAACCTGACCACCCGAGTCCTGAGCAAGGCCAGGCTCCCTGGAGCCCCGTGTGTGGGCACAGGGAATGGACGAGGAGCAGAACCAAAGAGACCCAAGCTAAGTGGAGTCCTGAGATTGCTGGGTAACGTGCTGGGGAAGAGGAACGGAGGAGCCAGCTGGCTCTCTCACTGCCGTCTCCCTCCTGCTGCCCAGCAAGTGAACAGGACCCTTCAGCCCTGGCCCAAGGGCCTTGCCTTGGCTGAGGTGGGCTCTTCAGGCTGGTTCTGAGGGTCCTAGGGCAGATATACTTGATGTTGAGGATCTGGACACTGCCAGGCCCTGGGCTGGCCCCCTGAGACAAAGCGAGTATTGGAGGACCCTGCTGGGGCCAGCTGCCCGGCACGGATTCCAGGAAGAGGCCAGGGTGGGGAGGAAGGGAGCCTGCCTTGCTGGGGTGCAGTCTCCGTTGGTGTCTGTCACTGCCTATAAATGTGATTGACAGGAGATGGCACAGAGAGGGGCCTCCTCCCTCCTAGGGCCAGGGAAATAAATGTTCCGGGGAGACCTGGAAGGAGACTGCCACCTTCTCATCGCAGGG
>NW_007768356.1:0-229 GCF_000696425.1 Galeopterus variegatus | reverse complement strand
CCTGCTTCCGTTTGCCTTGCCTGGGTAGCATGCACCTGGCTGTACCTTAGCATCACCTGGGGATCTTTTAAAACACACTGATGCCCTGGACCCACCCCAGAACAACGAAATCAGAATCTCTGGTGTTGGGGCCTGGGGGCCTAGAGTCCCCAAATGCTTCTAATGGACAGCGAGGGTTGAGCCACTTGATCATTCCAACCCAACTACTGGTCCTAGCTGATGTCCCATC
>NW_007768355.1:5744-6111 GCF_000696425.1 Galeopterus variegatus | reverse complement strand
TTGGGTCATAAATGGGTCCGAGGCCTCTTCCGGCCACAGTGGGGGGTCAAGAGTCTCCCAGGGCCTGACTAAAGGCTGGTGGGCAAGGACGCCCCATGAGATTCGCTCAGTGAGTGAGGGAGACCAGGGCAGGGGAGGGGTGGCACACACCTGCTGTCAACAGGGAATAGTAATCACTCAATGTTGGGCCAAGACCTAATACTTATTAAACTCCTACTGTGTGCCAGGGGTTCAACTAGGAGCCTTATTCTGGTGTTGATGCTTTACTTTCTGGATGTTAAATGTATTCAGAGAAACAACCTCAGTCACTCTCTCTCACATTGTCTCCTTCACACACATGCACCTGCTTTCTTTTCTCTTGTCTTAT
>NW_007768355.1:0-250 GCF_000696425.1 Galeopterus variegatus | reverse complement strand
GTGCCTTTGTGCCCACAGCTCCCCCTGCCAGAAGCCCTTTATGTGCCTTTCTTTCAGTTTGACAGAATCTTGCTGGTCTCTCAGGCTTCCTGCCCCTTTCTCTACAGAGCCCGCCAGCCTCCCTGCCAGTTTCTGCTGCTCTTCTGGGCTGCCGCAGCTCTTGTTCCCTCCTCTGTCACCCTCACCATATTGGGTCATAAATGGGTCCGAGGCCTCTTCCGGCCACAGTGGGGGGTCAAGAGTCTCCCAG
>NW_007768354.1:5751-6111 GCF_000696425.1 Galeopterus variegatus | reverse complement strand
TATAGTTTAGAGAAGTATATTCTGGACCATACACCAAAACAAAAGCGAAACAGTTGATATTATTTTAGAAGATGATGTTCCTAAGGAACCAAGTTTGTTTATTTTTTTTAAAAAAGAGAAAATCAGAAAGATCTGAGGTCATCTATATGGAAAAGTAAAATTTCAAGTGTGGGACAAAGGAGAAAATTTGTTGGTTAATACTAACTGGCAAATTCAGTTTTAAGAGAATCTTAGTAACTAAACAGTTTTAATTTTTCAAGTATTCATGATATTCATCAGCTATATCTCATTTTACAGTGCTAAACAAAGAATAAGAACTTTCTAAGTTTCTTGGTTTCCTTTTCTCCAGTGCTGCCACTA
>NW_007768354.1:0-294 GCF_000696425.1 Galeopterus variegatus | reverse complement strand
ACATTGTTAAAAAACAGCAAAATAAAATATGGAGATATATACATATGAGTCCGTCTGAGAGATTACATAATACATGTGTTTAATGCAAGGAGATGAGCCAGCCTTTGCTCACGGACCTGTGGAATAACTGCTAGAAGCAGCTGAACACAGTCAAGATCTGTGGGGTTTACTCTTCCTGGACTCTGTCCAGGATGTGCTTACTAACCTGGGAGCCACTGCTTTGGGTATTCTTTACTTATCCATGGCTCTGCTCCTTTCTCCAACTTCAGGATCACCTCAGGTTTACTAATGCAG
>NW_007768353.1:5896-6111 GCF_000696425.1 Galeopterus variegatus | reverse complement strand
AAAAAAAAAACCTCCTTTATCCAAAAAGGCTCTTTTAATGCAAGAGGAAGATAAGCTGACCCCAAACAGTGGATTAAGGGAAAAAAAAGTTAGAATTTCACACAAGGGCATTTAGTTGTTCAAATTATGTCACCAGATGACTGTAGTTAAAACCCAAGTATTATTTACTTGGAACTTGATAAAAGAGTAGATCTTAAGTGCACACACACACACAC
>NW_007768353.1:0-541 GCF_000696425.1 Galeopterus variegatus | reverse complement strand
TATAAAAGTGACTGGCAAATACTGAATATTATAGTGATGTGGTTGTTGCTGTTAGTTGTCTTAAGGACCCTCAATTATAGAAACTTGGGGACAAACCACCAAATGGATGCATCATTTTGAAGAGCAAATTCAGTTCATCGAACCTTTAGAAAATCCAAGCCCAATTCCATGTCTTTCAGAACCACTCAACGATGGTCAATCTTCTAAGACCCCGTCCAAATGAGAACATTACAGTGTCTCCCTCAGGAAGTGTTGCTTTCCCACACTGAAGAGGATAGGATCACATAAGGGTATGAATACTAGGAGGGTTATTGGGGGGGGGGGTGCATCTGAGACGCTGCCTACCACCAACACAAGACCTTGTCTTTCCTAATAATAATAGCTCCCACCACAGGCCAAGCACTGGACATGTGCCAAATCACTTGTTCTGAAGACAATCTCATGAGGTGGGAAATACCACCTCCCTTTCAGAGATTTAAAAAAAAAAAAACCTCCTTTATCCAAAAAGGCTCTTTTAATGCAAGAGGAAGATAAGCTGACC
>NW_007768352.1:5291-6111 GCF_000696425.1 Galeopterus variegatus | reverse complement strand
GCAGAATTTACAAAACTACCTCTTAGAATGCCGTTCCTGTCAGTGCCGTTTTCTCTTGCATCATCCTGCCTGGTTGGGTAATTCTCACTGATTGTACCAGTAGGTGCCATTGTTGCATCCTTCTTCCTGGTCTGTAGTACTGATGTGGTTCCCACACTTGTTTCATCTGTCCCTGCCTTTTTCTTTTATGAAGATTTATTAATGAAAATATTTTCAGTCAACTGTACTATAACTCACAGCATCTGTAGGGGCCTTGAGTAGGCAGCCTGTCCAGCTGGCTCTTAACACCATCTTATCTTTAGGCAGGTAGACTGAGATGCATAGCATTAACAACATAGGCATCCTCTTGAACCTGCTCTAGTTTAGGAGAAATATGCAAACATTCATAAGTGTCTGTGATTTGTCCCTTTTATTTGTGGCATGTCAAACTGGTCACAGGGTAGTAGTTTGTTGTGAAGCAGACCTGTGTGTGGCAGACCTGGGTGCTGCACCTGGAGTAGGCTAGTGGTCTCTTGTCTTATACTCACCTCAGAGTAACTTTCCAGCTGATTGACAGCTACCTCCTCCTAAAGCCTTAAACTTAGGCCTTCCCCTGTATTTTTAAAAGGCAGATGATGACAATAAGGCAAATTAATAAACTGGGTTTTTAAGTTAAGGAAAGCACATTTTACATCTAAATTGCTATGCCACAATAATTAATATTAGTCGGCAAGCTGAGTTTTAATTAAAATATAACCAACAAGGGCCGGCCCCGTGGCTCACTCGGGAGAGTGTGGCGCTGGGAGCGCAGTGGCGCTCCCGCCACGGGTTCGGATCCTAT
>NW_007768352.1:0-855 GCF_000696425.1 Galeopterus variegatus | reverse complement strand
GAGCGCCGCCGCGCTTCCCAAGCGGTGCACTATCCAGTGCGCCACCGGGCCGGCCCTTTTTGTCCTTTTTGAGACCTGCTGCACCGCGCTCAGCCAGTGAGCACACTGGCCATCCCTGTATAGGATCTGAACCCGCGGCGGGAGCGCTGCTGCACTCCCAGCGCCGCACTCTCCTGAGTGCTCCACGGGCTTGGCCCCCCAAATTTTTTTTTAATGCACTCTGACTATTAAGGTTACACTTTAAGGATGACAGTTATCTATGAAGTATTTCTTAACTTGTCTGAGCAATGTTGCCCTCTCTTTGAAACAGTATGTTTTCTTTTGAAATTCACTGAGAGGGTCTCCCCCACCCCCTGAAATAGCAAACACTGTGAAACCTTACTCACTATGGTTTGTTGAATAGTCTGGGCCAAGGTTGCTTAAAGTGCATGAGCCATACTCCCCAGGACAGCGATGCGAGGTAGCTGTTAGCCAGTTTCATAGATAAGGAAACTGAGAGTTACATATATTCCCCAGTATAAAGGTATAATATTGAAGAATCAGCACAAATAATGCCATCATACATGTTAAAATACAACACGCAGGGCCGGCCCCGTGGCGCACTCAGGAGAGTGCGGCGCTTGGGTGCGCAGCAGCCGCCACGGGTTCGGATCCTACATAGGGATGGCCAGTGCGCTCACTGGCTGAGCGTGGTGCAGGGTGACACCAAGCCAAGGGTTGTGATCCCCTTACCGGTCACAAACAAACAAACAAACAAAACAAAACAAAACAAAACAAAACAAAAAATACAACAAGCAGAATTTACAAAACTACCTCTTAGAATGCCGTTCCTGTCAGTGCCGTTTTCTCTTGCAT
>NW_007768351.1:4673-6111 GCF_000696425.1 Galeopterus variegatus | reverse complement strand
TTTATTTTAGGCAATAGGTCAGTTTGTTTCTATATTTTTCCTATGAGATTGCATGTTGAGAGTGGATAGGATTAGTGTTTTAATTATCTTTTTCTCTCTAGCACGTAGGAAAGTGGTGCATGTATAGTAAGCATCCAGAAATGTCTATTCCATCAAGTTCCGTAACGTTTACACAAATTCCAAGCCTGACCTGATTACTTCTTGTCCTCAGGTAGGTTACTTTGCCTATCATGCCATCAGCTCTTCATTTGTAAACTGGCAAGACGATCTGCTTTCACTTAATTGTAGATTAATTTTAGAGTTAAGGAAAAACCAGGAAAGACAGACATTGACACAACATATATATATTGAACATCTAAAATTTGCCAAGCATTTTCTAAGCATTATTCATTAGTAGAATATCTACAGGGCCAACTTGAGATGGAGAGCATTTGGCCTTGGCTAGTGCCACACAAGAGAAAGCCACCCGACATTCCTGATTTACAGCATAGACCAACCTCACAATACAAAGTCATTGTTTGAATGATATATTTAAAAAACAGTATGCAAATAATAAGAATGTAAAATTAGCAACATATGTACAGTTAGAAGAAAATAATAACATCCAAAAGGATAAAGGTGGTAAATTAAAATGCTATTAATGGGAAAATATAAGCAATGATATTCTTGATAAAACAATAATGATATGTATAAAAAAATTAAACATAAATAATTTTGGCAAAGTAGGTACTTTGTTCTGAGGTCACTGTCCATGATCACAGCTTTTTTGTCTCATTATTGTCTCCAGGTGTGGGCTCACTTTAGGTAACCCATGAAGGGAAAAGAGAACTTAGGTCTATATTCTTTTCCAAAGGTGGGAAAAATTTTTCTCAGAATCACCTCCTTTGGGAACCTCCTCTGCTATTATTCATAATAATCTTGCACAATCTGAATGGGTCTAGCCCTCCTATCCACCAACTTCCACCTTAGGAGATCAGGCAATTGATTTTCCCCAGCATGAGAACAGGAACAATCAGAATTGCAAAAATTTGTGGCATGTGGATGGAATATGGCTAATAATGAGGCCAAGGAGAGCAGAGAGATTTATGAGGGTACATCATAAAGTTTGTGAAAGAATACAAGTAAAAGGTAATATGAATGTTTCCATGAACTTTTTAAACTACCCTCATATAGACAGGCATGGTCTTGATGACATCTTTTGAATCCTTTCATCCAGTCTTGCTCAGATTTAGTTTAATTCCTTGACTTCCTAGTTACGTTGGGCTACTACATTCTTTTTTTCCTTAAATTAATTCGAGTTGAAATTATATACATATACAGAGACATAGATATAGATATAGATACATAGATGCGCCTCAACTTACAATGAGGTAGTGTCCTGATAAACCCATCATAAATTGAAAATATTGTAAGTCAAAAATGCATTTAATATACCTAA
>NW_007768351.1:0-3055 GCF_000696425.1 Galeopterus variegatus | reverse complement strand
AAGATTTGGTTGGTTCTGGGATCTTGGAGCCCTTACTGTTACTGAATGCTTGTAGTTCAGGAGTTCTCTGGATGAAGGCTACAACAGAACTCAATAAGGCACTCTGGGAACTAACTGACAGAAAAATTTGGAAGAGACATACAAATGAAGAATTCACATATTTACTCTCAAACATATTTTGAAATCTTAACTAAATTGGTCTCTCTGCATGGTGAGAGCAGAGTGACATTTTCTCCTGGGTGAAATTACCATTAAGCTTCATTTAAGCAATTAACAAAGAGATTTTTAATATTATTCAGCTTTGGAAATGGAGTCAAATCATAAAATTTGAACACAATCAGGCAAGGTAAAATTTCTAAGAACACCATAAATATAGGGATGCAAAAAGGCTCACTGCCAGTAAAATTATATGTTAGAGATATGAAACTTGAAGAGAAATTAAATGGAAAAAATATTAGAAAGTAAAAAGAACCAATGACTGGGAGATACATAATCATATAGGTGGGATAAACTGATCAGAAATTGCAGAATGATAATCCATAAAAGTCATAGAGATTTAGAATCAAAGCTGTTGGCTAGAAGAGCCGTTTCCCAGACTGCTCTGTCTCCAACAGCTATAAAATGCTATTACTGGCACCAGAAGAAAATGATAGAAAAGGGTTTTTTCCTCCTGTATTACAAAAATAAATTAATTCTAATTACATTAAAATGTAACTCTTGACAGAGGGTCACGTCCATAGCATTCTCCACCAAAAATGCAATTTGTATAAGGGCTTGGAAACCTCCTAGGAGAAATGGCCAATGAANTCCACCAAAAATGCAATTTGTATAAGGGCTTGGAAACCTCCTAGGAGAAATGGCCAATGAAGTTTGAGACACAATTGAACAAGATCAATACTCCAGAACACAAGAAGGTAACAGGAATTACCCTACATTGCAAGGGGTAGGGACGCCTGTGGTGGGCAGAGAGAGCTCACCAAATATGTGCTTCTCTGTTTCTCAGCTTCCTCTGCAGCTAGGACTTGCAGCCTGGGGCAGTTTGCAGTAGATGTTCTTCTTCCATTCTTCTCTCATTCTTTCATGGTGACCTCAGAAATCCTCCAATGTGAGATGGGATAACTAGAAAGATGGAGAAATGCTACTTTATCCACATCAGATTCTATGGTCATAAAATAAACTTCTGCTGTCTAAAGCCATTGAAATGTAGGGGTTTATTTGTTACTCCAGTCAATGTTGACTACTGTAATAAGGCAGCAAACTCTCTCCTCAGATGGCAAAAGTATATATACATGAGTCTTTTCAAAATAAGACGTCAGTGGCAAGGATCATAAAACTAAATGGAGTCTATCATGACCAAGAGGCCCATGTTAGAGACCGATTGAGAGAATCCTCATTGTTGCAGGGAAATAGCCTCAACCTTAGAGAACCTCTGAACTACCAGTAATGCCACTTTAGAGGGAATTTGCAACGGAGTAGCCTGAGCAGGCGTGCAACATTGACCATGCCAAATCTCCTCGGGACTCTGTATTAGCCCATTTTTTTGTTGCTTATAACAAAATACCTGAAATTAGGTAATTTATAAAGAAAAACATTTATTTCTTACAGTTTTGGAGGCTGGAAGTCCATGGTTCCTGCGGCACATCTGGTGAAGGCCTTTTTTGGGTGGGGACTCCCTACAGAGTCCTGCGGTGACACAGGATTATCACATGACATGAAAGGCAAGAGCTCCCTAACATGCTCACCTGGTCTTATAAAGCCATTGGTGCCTTTCCTGTGGCAATGCTCTAAATCTTTAATCTATTTCTCCATGAATGGATTCATCTATGGTCCTTATGATCCAATTGCCTCTTAAAGGCCCTACCTTTCAGATATTGTACTCAGATTTCCCACCCTTAACACTGTTACAATGGAGATCAAACTTTAATGAGTTTTGGGTGACATTCAGTCCACAGCATTCCACCCCTGGCTCCCCAAAACTCACATCCTTCTCACATACGAATACATCCATTCCATCCCCAAAGTCTTAACTTGTTTCAACTCAAAAGTTCAAAGTCTGATGTCCTATCTGTGAAATCAAAACAAGTATTTGCTTCCAAGATACAATGGCGGGACAAGCATAGGGTACATAGTACCATTCAAAAAAGGAGAAATAGGCCAAAAGAAAGGAGTAACAGGTACTAAGCTTGTCCAGAACCCAGCAGGGCTGGAATTAAAACTTAAAGCTGGAAAATAATCTCCCTTGACTTCATTTCTGGCATCCTCTGTACAGTGGTGTGGGAGTTGGGCCCCCGAATCCTTGGGCAACCCTACTCTTGTGGCTTTCCTGGTCTCAGCCCATACTTCAGCTCTCCCAGGCTGGCATTGCATGCTGGTGGCTCTACAATTCTGGGGTCTCCATGACTGTCCCATTCTCAAGGCTCCACTAGGCACGGCCCTGGTGGAGGTTTTCTGCTGCTATTTTGACCCTACATTTCCACTCAGCATTGCTCTAGCAAAAGCTCTCTGCAGTGACCCCACCCTGTGACAGATCTCTTTCTGGGTCCCCAGGCTTTTTCATACATTCTTTGAAATCTGGGTGGAGGCCACCGTGCTTCCACAACTCTTGCATTCTGCCAGCCTCTAGACTTAACACCACGGAGACAGCACCAGGGTTTCTAGCCTGTAACTTCCAAAGCAGAGAGTTTAGCAGAACCTCAGGCCAATTTAGCTATGGCTGGATCAGCTGGAGCAGCTAGGGTGTGGGGAGAAGCATCCTGAGTTGGCTTTGGGCAGTGAGTCCATGATGGGTGCCCTAAGCCTGTTCCCTGAAGCCATTCTATCTTCTGAGGCCTCTAAGCCATTGATGGGAGGGGCAACCTCGAAGATCTCTAAAATGCCTTCAAGTTATTTCACCATTTTCTTGATGATCCCTTCTTTCTGTACAAATATTATTAGTAGACAGTAGCTGGGCTACACCCTTGGTTTTCTCTCCTGAACACTTTTTCACTCTGATCATGCAGCTTAATTATGTTGTTTAACATTTAAACTACTTTATAGAAACATATAGACCTTTTTT
>NW_007768350.1:5835-6111 GCF_000696425.1 Galeopterus variegatus | reverse complement strand
AGGGTGTAAACATACGTAACACAAAACATGTTTTACACGTGATGTTTACTGGCTTTTAAAACGTTTACTTTACTTTTATTTTATTTTTTATTCAAAATATTTTAATATTTACTTGTACATATTTTGTGGTACAGGGTGCTGTTTCAGTACATGCTAGACTGCACAATGATTCAACTTAAGGTAGGTACCATAGTTTTGTACCCATTAATCTTTTTAAATTACTAATGTGGATTACACATTTTTAAAAATTGGTTCCACAAATAGAATTCCAAGTGT
>NW_007768350.1:0-227 GCF_000696425.1 Galeopterus variegatus | reverse complement strand
TAAAAACCATAAAAAGAGATAATTTGGGAAACTACATAATGATAAAAGGATTGATCCATCAAGAAGACATAACAATCATAAATAGGGGCCGGCCCGGTGGCGCACTGGAGAGTGTGCCACTTGGGAGTGTGGTGGCACTCATGCCGAGGGTTTGGAACCCATGTGGAGACCAGTTCCTGCTCACTGGCTGAGCATGGTGTGGGTGCAACACCGAGGGTTGCAATCCC
>NW_007768349.1:5608-6111 GCF_000696425.1 Galeopterus variegatus | reverse complement strand
AATTCATTTTGGACAGCTAGTTGCTTTTATTATTTTCTAGCTGGGCTTAGATTCCAACTTCATGATGTCCATTTACTTTTCCAGTGTGAGTGTAATTTTCTTTGCCAGGTAAACCAGAAGAAAACTAAAAGTTAAATAACTGAGCTCTCTGTCAGCCGTTAATCCTATACTATGTTTAGAACCTTCATACATTGTAAGTATGAACATAAATTGGGCTCACCTTTCTGGAAGGCAACTAAGCAGTATATATCACAATCCTTAAACACATTTTATCCTTTGTCCAAGTAATTCCACATCTAGGACTCCATCCTAAGGAAATAGGTTATTCAAAAATTTTGTAAGAGGATCTTAATTGTATCACTATTCACAATGGTGAAAGACAGCACCTAGTATCGCAAAGTAGAGAAATGGTTAATATATACAGCATCTACCTAATGGAAGATTATGTGAAAAGCAAGCTTTGAAAACACAAATAAGGATCTGCGAATGTGGTTATGATATGA
>NW_007768349.1:0-414 GCF_000696425.1 Galeopterus variegatus | reverse complement strand
TTACTACTGGATACATTGCTGCTCCCAGGCTATCCTAGTGGACAGAGGTAGAAATTACGTAAATTCACAGGCATGCACACATACATACATGCACACACCTGTCTATCTATATGTATGTATCTGTCTACGTATATTTGTGTGGATACCTGCATTTCCAATCCAGCACCATCGGGTCTATTTCAACTTTCCTTCTTTCCCGATTGTTACTTCTCTTCATTGGTGAGAAAGCTGACTCCCATTATCCTCAATGTATTTGCTTGTTTGCTGAATCCCTTGTATGTCGTCAATCTTGTGACACTGCCAGCCTGCCATTCTCACATGGATTGCCGTGGCTGCCCAGCTCATGTCTGCCCCATGACTTGAAAAGGAGTGCATTGTTTTTCAGTTGAGGTATAATTCAATAAGTGCACAGAT
>NW_007768348.1:5758-6111 GCF_000696425.1 Galeopterus variegatus | reverse complement strand
ACTAGAAATCAAGCCTCTGTAACCTCAAAGCCAGGCTCTTAACTACTTCATTTTACTCTCTCCTCCCTTTTGACAATGTTATATTATAAGGCTTAACGCAAAACTAGATATTTCTTTTTTTTTTTTGTCTTTTGTCTTTTTCTGTGTCCGGCAACGGATCGCAACCCTCAGTGTCGCCCCCGCGCCTCGCTCAGCCAGTGAGCGGGAACCAGTCTGTATGTGGGATCCGAACCCTCGGGCGGGAGCGCTGCTGCGCTTCCCAAGCAGCGCACTATCCAGTGTGCCACCGGCCGGCCCAAAACTAGATATTTCAATGAGGCTGTCTGCAGTCATGCAATCTTAGTCAAAACACG
>NW_007768348.1:0-300 GCF_000696425.1 Galeopterus variegatus | reverse complement strand
TGATGAAAGTCTATCTTAGTCTTCAATATCTCCTATGCTCTTTCTGCCCATTCATACTGCTAACTGCTTCCAGGGTATTTGTCTTAACATACAGGTAAATTTGGAATAAAAATAGCAAACTTTCTGTGCTAGACATTGCTCTAAGCCCTTCTGCATTGAGTGATTCATCTAATCTTCACAACATCATGAGGGTGGATATCATTACTGCCTTGATTTTAAGATGCAGGGATGAAGGCCTACAAATTAGTTAGTGATTGGCAGGGCCTGGACTAGAAATCAAGCCTCTGTAACCTCAAAGCC
>NW_007768347.1:5907-6111 GCF_000696425.1 Galeopterus variegatus | reverse complement strand
AGAAATAACTTTCAAAAATACTCAATATTATTCAAAGATTTGACAGCTATAAAGCAAACCTATCAGCATAAATGAGGAAAATAACTGTAAGGAACAGGATGAAGATGTGCCAGGGGAAATGCCAACAGCAAAACACTTCACATTAAAGCGACTCTCTCAGATATTTCACAACACTGAAATCAGAAAGAATAAAATATCAGAAGC
>NW_007768347.1:0-630 GCF_000696425.1 Galeopterus variegatus | reverse complement strand
AAATCTGAGAAATATACCTAAAACAAGAACAATGAATAAAAATAGTCCTGATTTGTGCCTGAGAAGTGTAATTACTTATATCCTAGACTCCTCTAATTTATTTTTTTTTTTCTGTTCTTTAAACAATTTCAGGATCATTTCCAAAGAGTCCCTACTATGACAGGCCAGATGCTGGGGGAGAAAATGGGAGCCGTCTTCATAAGCAGATTACAAAACTGCTATTCCTGACACAGCTGAAAAGCAGTGCTCTGAAAATGTCCTGACTTGCCTTATAGTTTTATTATGTAGAGGAAGGGACCAGGGGAATTGCTATTCTGTGGCTCACTCTGACCAGTGGGGAGAAATTTCCTGAAGTGGAAGTGACAAGCATTTGGGGAAAGCTACATGTTAGTTAGACCTGGGAATGTTTAGTATGAAGATATAAGGATTCATGAAACACATGATTGCTGTCTCCAAGTATCTCAAGAGCATCCATGTGGGACAAGTTTTGGTGGTTTTATTTACCCCTAAGAAGTAAAACTAGGTCGAATGAGTTGAAACTGCAGGGTAATAGATTTCAGTTACTCTGAAGAAATAACTTTCAAAAATACTCAATATTATTCAAAGATTTGACAGCTATAAAGCAAACCT
>NW_007768346.1:11942-12188 GCF_000696425.1 Galeopterus variegatus | reverse complement strand
CTTAACTCCTAACAAACACCTGAGTAACAGAAAACATATTTATGGAGGATTATTAGAGGAATATATCTTCTGTCCACTCCCCCAATAATTCCATACAGTCCACATTTGAATTGTCAGAGCCTTGGAAGTCTAAATACATACATGATTATTTTAACTTAGGTTCCCATAGCAATACCTTCAAGAGATGTATTTTTATACCATGCCCTTGGCATTTATAACAGATCGTTTCAAGGGAGAAAAAAAAAA
>NW_007768346.1:6077-6278 GCF_000696425.1 Galeopterus variegatus | reverse complement strand
ACCAACAGTGTAAGAGGGTTCCCCTTTCTCCACATCCTCACCAGCATTTGTTATTTTCTGTATTTTTAATAATGGCCAGTCTAACCGGGTTACAGTAAGATGATATCTCAGTGTAGTTTTGATGTGCATTTCCCTGATCTCGAGTGATGTTGAGCATTTTTTCATGTGTCTGTTGGCCACTTGTACATCTTCATATGGGAA
>NW_007768346.1:0-457 GCF_000696425.1 Galeopterus variegatus | reverse complement strand
CTGCGAGGACTTGTTATCACGAGTCAGTGCTTCCCACCATCTGGCCACTCTGACTTATGACGCATCTTTCATCATAATCCTGATTCCTGTGTTTATCTTTAGGAATAACATAATTTCACAAAGAATATTTTTGAGTGTCAGTGGCCACTTGAGAAAAGTTTTGAATTCATGTAAGAGGCACTTTGGAACAAAGAGAGAACAGAATATCTAACATTCAATGGTCGCATATTTTGGTATGAAAAAGCTTCAAAAAGAAATTTAGATTCAAACATTGTATTTTAAAGAGATTCCTCAACTGGAACAGACATCCCATGATCACTCTGCTCCTTCTTTCTTTTCTCCTCTGCCTCTGTCTTCTGCTCTCTCACCCCCTTCTAACTCTTCCCTCTCTCCCTGGTCTATCTGAATCATCTTAAATCTCAACGAGTTGACAGGGACCCCTTAAAAGTAGTAGACA
>NW_007768345.1:5753-6111 GCF_000696425.1 Galeopterus variegatus | reverse complement strand
TAACCCAAATTTTTGTATGTGAGTTCGTTTAGCATTTACATCTTTCCAAGCAATATTTTTTAAAAATGGCTATAAGCTTGTTCATATAATAGATTCTCTCTCTTCTTCCACTGACTCAATGACAAATTACTGTCTGCAAATATGGCTGCTCTGTGTGATTCTTTGCTTAGACCCACCTTCTCAATTTCTCAGGTTGAAAAATTAAAATGGGGGCCGGCCCGGTGGCGCACTGCTATAGTGTGCCGCTTGGGAAGCGCGGTGGCGCTCCCGCCGAGGGTTCGAATCCCACATACAGAACGGCCACTCACTGGCTGAGCGAGATGCGGGAGCAACACCGAGGGTTGCGATCCCGTTGCCG
>NW_007768345.1:0-300 GCF_000696425.1 Galeopterus variegatus | reverse complement strand
CTCTGCCAATATTCTCTTTGGACAGATTAAAACTACAGGGCATGATCTGACTCACCCAGAGCAGAGAACAAAGAGAGAGAAACTGAGGAGTAGAGCAGTTGCCAATAGAAGAAACCATAGGTAGAGGACATAAGTCTTGCACATGATACGTGCTCAGGGAATTCTTTTTGAATTGCATCTGAATTGCATGAGTGCATCCTGGGCTTGGGGTTTCCTGCACACGTATATCAGAAGCCACAAACTGGCCAAGAAAACCAAGAAACTCCAGTAGGGAACAGGGCTCTCCATCCCTTGGGCTAT
>NW_007768344.1:0-6112 GCF_000696425.1 Galeopterus variegatus | reverse complement strand
CGAGGGGTAGAATTAGGAAGATGAGAAACTACCTTGACATTAAGAAATTCCTTTTACCTGCCGTGGTTGTAGCAGTTATTCCATCAACTGTAGCAGTTTAAAATCAATATGAAAAATAGTGTTGAGGGCCGGCCCAGTGGCGCACTGCTACAGTGCGCCGCTTGGGAGCGTGGTGGCGCTCCTGCCGAGGGTTCGGATCCCACATACAGACCGGTTCTGCTCACTGGCTGAGCGAGGTGCGGGCGCAGCACCGAGGTTTGCGATCCCGTTGCTGGTCCCTGGTCCGGTACGGGCATGACACTGAGGGTTGCGATCCGTTGCCGGACACGAAAAAAGACAAAAAGGAAAAAAAAAAAAATAGTGGTGTTGAAACTACAACTAAGGATTCAGCAAGGTAACATGTCAAGATCTTACCATAGGGGAGCCTACTGTCTAGCAAAGCTCCATAAACACTAGCTGTTATTAACTGGAAAGAGGCCACAATTTCCAGGCACCTGAGCTGAAAAATGGGTTAAATCGCTTCAGGTTACAAGCACTATCCATTTTTACATCTGTAAGAGACAATGATATTATCCAAGTTATACACACCTTTGTTACGGGTTGAATTGTGTCCCCTCTCCAAAAATTCCTACGTTGAATTTCTAACCCCCAGTACCTCAGAATGTGTCTTAGTACCATAAAGTGGGTGGCTTATAAACAACAGACATGCTTTCCTCACAGTTCTGGAGGCTGGGAAGTCCAAGATCAAGGTGCTGGCAAACTCAGAGTCTGGTGAGGACCCACTTCCCGTGATATATGGCGCTTTCTTGCTGTGGACTCACAGCATGCTGGTAGGGAGACCGGGTCTCTCTTGGGCCTCCTTTATAAGGGCACCTGTAAATCTCATTTTCTGTCCTCATGACCTAATCACCTCCCAAAGGCCCCACTTCCTAATACCATTACCTTAGTTATCAAGTTTCAACACATGAATTTCAGGGGACAAAAACATTCAGGCCATCGCAAAATGTGACATTATTTGGTAATAGGTTCATTGCAGATGTAATTATAGTTAAGATGAAGTCATACTGGAGTAGGGTGGGCCCCACTCCAACACGATTGGTGTTCTTATAAAAAGGGTAAATTTTGAAAATGGTGCACATACAAAGAATGCCATATGAAGATGAAGGCAGAGATCAGGGCACTGTAGCAGAAGGCAAGGAACACCAAAGATTACCAGCAAACCACCACAAGCTAGGCAACAGGCATGAGCAGCTTTCTTGCTCACAGCCCTCAGAAGGAACCAACCCTGTGACATTTTCATGTAGGTGAGACAGATTTGTTACTCAAGCCACCCAGTTTTGATACTTTGTTACAGCAGGCCTAGCGAACTAATACAACCTCTAAAAAAATCAATTTTGTTTAATAAACAACCACAAACCCACCGAGCCCAAACACAAGTATATTGGTCTGTTGCCTCACAGATACCCAAAACATCCTCAAAGATTAAATCTACTATAGTCTCCTCTCAATGCCAAATAAAGAGAAGGCAAAGTAGGAAAGCACTGGAAATCAACACATCTAAGTATTGGGAAAAAAGTACTCTACAATTTGATAGGAAATCAAGTTTTTATCACCTCAACTTTACAGGGCTTATAAAAAACCAACTTACATAATAATTCTCAATATCTGCATACAGAGGACTCTCACATGGTCTTGCCTACTCCATATGGCATGAATCGGTAGGGACATATGGATCAGCTCCCTACTGTCCAGCCTTCTTCCTGTTTCTCCAACACTGTATGTGCCAATATCCCAGCTTTTCCCCTTGGTGTTCCTGATGCTTGGCACACCGTGTCCCCACAAGTACACGTGGCTGGCTCCCTACAGACTTGCAAATATCAACCTATATGTTATCTCCTCCAGATTTCCCTCACCACCCTGCTTAGTGCTGGCCCATCCCATTCCACTCAGTCATGCTACAATCATATCGTCCTTACCTTACACTCTTCACAGCATTTATCATTCTCGAATGTGACCTTATTTATTATTTATTGTTTACTTGCTCAGTGTCTGTCTCACCCCACTAGAATGAAAGCTCTGTGAGCACAGAGACTACATCTGACTCACCTAATGCTACATCTCCAGTGCTTAGCATGGTGCATAATGCACCATAGGCACTTAATATTTTTTTTGAATGAATAAGTGAGTGCCACCTTCAAAGGTGAGCTATTTTTAGCTAAGTGCAAAGTCCTACAGTTTATTCAAGGGAGAACCACTAGCTGGTGCAACATAAGATTCTGGAAAATCTCAACATACAGGGTTGGCAAATCTAAAACCTGAGATACTGGTAATGCATATTTAAATGATTTCTACTATAAACAATTTGCTCAATGTAATATATGCCAGATATCCCTTCCTAAGTAATCCCAGTTCACATGATTAGTCCAACTGCTTCACTCACTATTTTTTGCTTAGACTATCAGTAAAAATAAAAATAAAAGATCTATGGTAACAACAAGCCAAGCTTTTAAAAAAATTTGGGGACTATTACAATTAAAAATACAAACCTACTTGTTGCAACTTAACATTACTGTCTAATAGCTTTCCTTATAAGGGCCGGCCCATGGCTCACTCGGGAGAGTGTGGTGCTGACAATACCAAGCCAAGGGTTAGGATCCCCTTACGGTCATCTTTTAAAAATAAATAAATAAATAAATAAATAATAAAAAATAGGAACTAAGAATTTTTAGAATTTCAACATACTTTGACAAGATGTATCTAAATTCCAACCTTTTACATGTTCAGAAAGGAAACAAGCATTAAAGACAAAGTTGAATAAATGTCAATGACATTTATTGGGAGCTATTCAATTCAACTTGTCTAAATCATTGCTCTAAGAAAAATAGCCATCCTGAGAGTCACGAGTTCTGAATCCTGAATGTGACCTTTACAGCAAAACAAACAGTTATCTGTTTATATTTTTTAACAGTTATTGGCAGGTCTATCGCTCATGTTCTTTTAACCCACATTAAATTAAAGAAAAAAATCCTTCAAGTCATTCAGGCTAAACCATGCGGGGGAGGGGGGGGGGCACCAAAGTCCTGAGGCAAATTTAACACTGTTCAAAATCCGTTCCAGATCCAAAAATCAGATAAAATTAGCTAATGTATATTCTTTCTTCTTCTTTTTTTTCTTTCTGTTCATCAGTATATCACATTAGACCCCAAAAAGGTCACTAAGATTGAACCTAGAAATATATTCTAATAAGTTTTGGTTCTCAGTACACAAATTCTAAACAATTACGTATTTGCACAGTTCAAAAGGTTACCAAAAAAAGCAGGTCAAATCAAGCTAACACATCTTAAACCATCTTAACCACTCAGTCACACGATCATCCGCAGTCACTAGAATTGGTCACATGTTTTGAGGAATGTAAAGGCAGACAATGGGAAATTCCAGTTGTCCTTCTCAGTTAGGGCAGTTGTTGCATTTGTCAAGATGGAATTTCACTCACATCATTACCAATACCAGGAAGAATCAGCTAGTAGGCCAAGCAGATCATCACCTTTCATCTGAGACTACTTACCCAAAACTACTTGGCACTTACAAGGACATATTACATAAGAGTAATGGACAAATGACAGCCAACCAGGTCAGCTGCTGGAAATGAATCAGGAGACATTAAATACAAGTTTCTCCATCCATCCTATACACATCTCCAGCAGAATCAACAAACATAGAACCTAAGACCATATCAGCCTGCACCCATAAAGCAGCAAAGGGCCATCTTTGAAGCAATTCAATGGTGTTCAAGTTGTCCAGGCTCCTGGAGTCTAAGCAAATTATGTTTTAGCAAAGTTATAAAGGTTTAAAAAAAAAAAAAAAAGGGCCGGCCCCGTGGTGCACTCGGGAGAGTGCAGCGCTTGAGAGCAGCTCCGCCGCGGGTTCGGATCCTATATAGGGATGGCCGGTGCGGGCAACACCAAGCCAAGGGTTGCGGTCCCCTTGCCGGTCACAAAAAAAAAAAAAAAGAAAACAGACATACCAATACAGGAGTAGTTCTGGAGCAATCACTAATTACCCTGTCCCACTTTCATAATCCCCTGGCACCTCTACTTCTCTTTATGAGAACTTGGGAATAGATTACGTGGCAGAGGCTAAATTACTGCACCTACCACCAACGTGATAACATTAATCTGTTCCTCTAGAACCTTTTTAGAAGATTTTTCAAGGTTGTAATGTGACTAACATTTTTCTCTTTCTCCTTGAGAGGAAAGCCCAAACCCAATTCTCTCTTTCTAAAAAAGCTTAACATGACAGTTGCCTTTTTTGCTTCCTGATTGATTCATATGATTTGCAGAAAGGAAAAAACAAATTGAAAAGGTATGGTCAGAAAATTGATACAAACATTGAGCATTAAGAAATCTACAAAATAAATCTATGAAATATCCTGGGAGCTGACAAAATCTTATTATGTAAAGGGACTCCCTTCATTGATAAAATATAAGGAAAAGTAGCCTATAGCTTGCTTCCCTCTTTTTCTTATTTGTCCATCTGTCCATCCATCCATCCATATATATGCCCAGTACAGTGTTTCCGGGCTGCAATTATTTAAGCATTTTATTTATGTATGTGCAAGATACAGTTCCAAGATATTTACAAACAGCAAGTCATTTAATCTTCCTAACAATCCTATGAGGCAAGAATATTATCTCCATTTTACAGATGAGGAAACTGAGAGACAGAATGGTTAAGTAACTTGCCCCAAGTCACAGAGCTATTAAGTGTCAGAGCCAGGGTCAAAACCAAGCAGTCTAGCTCCAGAGCCGGTGCTTTGAACAGCCCACAATGTTGCCTGTTAGGAGGGGAGACCAGTACGTTCAAGAGCATCAGAAAGACCTTGTCCCTGTGCAGGCACAGGTGGAATCACTTACTAATGGGGGCCCTACACAAAGTTACTTATTCTGCCTGGGCTTCAGGTTCCTTGTCAGTATAATGTAGATTCTCCCATAGTGTAAGGATTAGATAAAATTATACATTTAAAGCACTTAGTATCATGACTGGCTCCTAATAAGGAATCTATTCACCATTAGCTTTAGAAATAATTACAATTTCATATGACAAAATGCTTCAGCAGGCCTGTCCACAAACTGCCCTCTGACTATACTGAAAAATCCTGAAGAACAATTATTTTTATTCATCTTTGCATGCAAAGAATCCTGCCCAAAATAACTGACAAATAAATGCTCCTGTATTAGAGATGTTTAAATTTAGCATTTAAAAGGAATTTTTATAAAATATACTTAAGAGCATAATAAGCCTCTTAAATATATAAAATTGTTTATATACTTTTTATCCCTTTAAATTTTTTTATCAAATGAATGAAAATTTTTTAAAATCAAAAGTTTTTTTTTTTTTTTTTTTTTGCCTTTTTCGTGACTGGTAAGGGGATCGCAACCCTTGGCTTGGTGTCGCCCGCACCGCGCTCAGCCAGTGAGCGCACCAGCTGTGCCTATATAGGATCCGAACCCGTGGCGGGAGCGACACTGCACTCCCTAGCGCTGCACTCTCCCGAGTGCAGCATGGGGCCGGCCCTAAAATCAAAAGTTTTTAATCAAATGAATGCATGTACACATTTTTATTACCAAATATTATTCAGTAAGTCAATGGCATGATAAAAAAGAAAAGGGTACTATTCTAGATTAAAAGAGACTTAAAAGAGACTAAAGAAACATAACACTCATATACAAGAGGGGGTTTGTTTGGAACTCAATTTGAACATAACTATTCAAAAAATTTTTTTTCAGACAATCAAAGAAAATTCTATATGATAATGATAAGGAACTGTTAGTTTTATTAGATGTGATAATGGTATTGTCGTTACCTAAGTAGACATCTTTTCTCACTGTGAGATGCATTTGGAAGTATTTAGGAGTAAAATGACATGCTATTTAGGTAAGATACTAGCAAAAAAAAAAAAAAAGATAGATAAAACAAAAATGGGAAAATGTGGAACACTGTTAAGGCTGGAAGGTCTATGACGGTTCACTGTGTCTATTTTTTTTGGAGTGAGGAATTCCCACTGGAAAACAGGTTTTTTTAAATCAAAGCTTATAATGAAAAGCAGAAGTCC
>NW_007768343.1:5520-6112 GCF_000696425.1 Galeopterus variegatus | reverse complement strand
TTATTATTATCATGCCCATTTTATAGATAAAGCAACTAAGACTCAGAATATGTCACTTGCTCGAGGTCATACAGCTAGTAATTTAGTGATATTGGCCTCTACAATTTTTACTTCTCCTAGAAGGGAAAAGGGGAAGGAAACTAACATTTGTTGAGCATCTACTATGTGCAAGAGACTATGTTAGAAACTTTTCACATATATCTTCAGCATCTCGCCCAGATTCCAACTGCTAGTAAATAGTCAAACTGAACTCTCCTTTTTTACCCCATCTTGAACCTCATGACCGATCATCTCAATAACTATCTCACCCACACCTTTGATTCCCTTTACACTCCAGTACTTCCATCATATCCACTTAGCAAAACCCAACTCATATCACTGTTATAAGTTATAATTTATTTTCTTTGCTTCTATGCCCAGGCATCAGTTTGTTTATTGAGAAAAACCTTAAAACTACAAAATCAGGTTCTCTAAATGCAATTTTGCCCTTCCTCTTTCTATTTATTCTTGGTTAGTTCCTCAGTTCTCTTTCATAGTTATTCTACTTTTTGTGATTTCCATTGCTCTTACTCTTAGCAATCAATCACAGCCC
>NW_007768343.1:0-242 GCF_000696425.1 Galeopterus variegatus | reverse complement strand
ATCACTGAACTATATCTTACAATAAAGAACAAGAAATTTACATGACTACTATATAATACGGACTTGTAATCATAGTAACTTACATTTCTATAGTACTTTATAATTTACACTAATTATAATTTCACCTTGATTATTTTACAACAACTTATAATGACTCCTTGAGATAGAGGAGGTAGAGCAATTATTATTATCATGCCCATTTTATAGATAAAGCAACTAAGACTCAGAATATGTCACTTGCT
>NW_007768342.1:5872-6112 GCF_000696425.1 Galeopterus variegatus | reverse complement strand
TGTGCAAATATGGATTAATGCATAACGCTAATGCTGAATGTGATCAATTTAAAACTGCCCACATGTAGCCTTCCACCCCCAAAGAACCCATAAAAATTCAATATAATCGTATATGTTAGTCTCTCTCTCTACATTCAGTTCTCAGATCCAAAAAAGATTTATCAAAGCGCTCTGTTGGCCACAGTTGCAACTTCTATTTGACTCAGTACAAGAATTAATTGAACTAAAGGTTTAATGGTG
>NW_007768342.1:0-384 GCF_000696425.1 Galeopterus variegatus | reverse complement strand
AAAAAAGCAAGGTCCTAATGTAGTGATAAATATGACACCATGATATATCAGAGAAGTACTGTAACACAGGCATGGCAAGTTTGGAAAACTGTCTTCAAACAGCATTTGTAGTCATACCTCAACAGTCTCTTTGAAGTCAGTGAGCTGTCTCCTAGGACCAATAAGAAACCCATTCCAATAGTACAGCAGTAAGGTTGTGATTAAGCAGAGCACTCGGTCCAGCAGGAGGGAGTAAAGGAACAGAAAAGTGGAAGCAAAGCAATTGGTGCTTGTTTACTATTTTACTTACTTTATTAGCATAGAGTTCCAATCTGAAGGTAGGATGTGCAAATATGGATTAATGCATAACGCTAATGCTGAATGTGATCAATTTAAAACTGCCCA
>NW_007768341.1:5717-6112 GCF_000696425.1 Galeopterus variegatus | reverse complement strand
AGATGTCTAGTGTCTTAGCCTCAAGTCTTCAGGCTATTCTAGCTTCTCCTGTTAATAACTTGATATTGTTCTACAGACCAATGCTACTTTAAGTACAGGTCTATCGGTCACTTGTTACTTGTCTTTGACAAGAAGAAGCTCCAGTGAGAAGATAAATCAACTACATAACACAGCACACTGCTTAGTTCAATTGGCTTTTTTTTTTTTCCTTGATGAAGATAGGACTGTACTGATTTATGTTGTGTTACAAGTCCTTTATTTGGTTGTGGACTGGTAACAGTTATGTGGTCAGCACTTTGAACGCAAAGCACTAGTTTATTCAGGCGGAAGTCAGGTAAGAAAGAAAAGTAGATTGGGGATAAATGTTTCATGTAGTAATGAATATTTCAGGAATG
>NW_007768341.1:0-665 GCF_000696425.1 Galeopterus variegatus | reverse complement strand
TCTACTAACTTGTATTTTAGATATAGAACAAAGAAGATCCAGATCTTTGGGCTGGTTTTTTGAAGCTAGGTGTGCTAAGTAACATCCAAGCCTATTTATTACATTAGAGAGAGACCATTTATGGTATTTTATATTTTATTGGAAAGCACCCATTGATTTAAAATAAAAACAGACCAAAAAATTCCCTTGTATTGAGTTAAAATTGGTTCCCAGATACTTCAATTCCTGCACATTGATTTTATATCTGTACTCCAGAATGAGTCATAAATAATCCTTTTTTTTTTTTGGAAGTAAGTTCCAATACTAAATTGTCTTCTTTCATTAGGGCATTTTTTAAATCTCAGGTAATCATTCACTTCTCTGGATTCCTCTATTAATATCAGAATTCTGATCCAAAACACTCTTGACAGTCTGCCTACATAGTCCTGGAAATAAAGGAGGTTCAATTTAAGTAGAAACAATGTAAATTCTTAGAATTGAGTTCTGCAAACAAAGACTGCACAAGTTTAGGACAGAACATGCATCTTAAGTTTTCCTTATGATTGTTTATTTATTGTAGACCATAAATGACACAGGAAATCATAGCTATTTTCAAATATTTAAACATCTATATCAAACTACATTTAATCTTAGATACAAGGAAGTTTTTTGTTTGTTTTTAGACA
>NW_007768340.1:5901-6112 GCF_000696425.1 Galeopterus variegatus | reverse complement strand
CCGAGGGTTCAGATCCCACATACAGACCGGTTCCCGCTCACTGGCTGAGCGAGGTACGGGAAGCAACACCGAGGGTTGCGATCCCGTTGCCGGTCCCGGTTCGATACGGGCGCGACACTGAGGGTTGCGATCCGTTGCCAGTCACACACACACACAAAAAGGAAACAAACAAACAAACAAACAAACAAAAATCCAACACCCCCCCCCCCCC
>NW_007768340.1:0-342 GCF_000696425.1 Galeopterus variegatus | reverse complement strand
ACTCAGGTTGCCATTGACTCCTTCACTTTTCCCTCAGGCTCCAAAAGGCAGCCAGGGGCAGGTGCCCCTGCCTTCTGGTTTATAGGAAGGATGCAGAGCAGGAAGGTCCAGTTAAAAATAAGTTATCCAGGTTGGCTGCTTAGCTCCGTCGCCTGGAGCGTGGTGCTTACATCAATGTCCGAGTACTACCAAGGTCTGGGGTTTGATCCCTGTATTGGCCAGAAAAAGTCAAAAAAGAAACCAAAACAACTACAACATCAAAAACAAACAAAAATCTGGGCCGGCGCTCCCGCCGAGGGTTCAGATCCCACATACAGACCGGTTCCCGCTCACTGGCTGAGC
>NW_007768339.1:5816-6112 GCF_000696425.1 Galeopterus variegatus | reverse complement strand
AGGGGAGAGAAAGCATACAATTGCAAGTGAAGGCAGATTTGTAGATTGGGTCATGGAAAGGCAGACAAAGAGCTGTCCCATTTTGCTAGCTTGGATTTTCCTTATAGAGAAAGCTGTTTGCAAGAGCACTATATTTTCCCATGAAAGCATATGCCAATACCTTCGATATATGTTTCAGTGCCCTATGAATAAGCAAAATAAATCTATTGGAAATTTTATGTGACCAGGATATATATAATTTCAGATTTTTGGTTTTAGCTTGCTATCAAAAGATGTATCATCAGAAAGGAAGGCAT
>NW_007768339.1:0-495 GCF_000696425.1 Galeopterus variegatus | reverse complement strand
TTTGGCAAGAAGCATGTCAATGGAATGGTGCTGGGTAAAAGCCAGGTTGGAGAGAGAAGAGTAATGGAAAAGAGAAAATCTTTCATAATTCAAGTTAAGAATAGTAAAAAAGAGCATTTTAAATGACGCATGGGAAGTGAGAGAGTTGGGGAAAGCATGGGCTTTTTGTAAAAGGCAAAACAGAGGAAGGACTATGGCTTGAGTGCACTGCAGTATCAAGAGTATGTGTTTGCTTGCCATGGTAGTTCTTTTTTTTTAAATGCTGATGGCGAGGATACAGTAAACAGAGAATGAATGAAGATGCAAGCAATCGTGCTTGTGTCTATGTGTGTAATAACTGATGGAAATATGTCTCTCATAAAGATGAGGGGGTATGATTCAAAAAATCTGGAGAGATTTGGTAAGAGAAGAGATGTTTCCTCTATAGTAACTAGAGGGGAGAGAAAGCATACAATTGCAAGTGAAGGCAGATTTGTAGATTGGGTCATGGAAAGG
>NW_007768338.1:5843-6112 GCF_000696425.1 Galeopterus variegatus | reverse complement strand
TTGAAAGTGCCCTAGAAGACCACACAGGTGTTTCATTCTGGCTGCCGTCTAGCTACTAAAGAGGTCCATTACACAAGCTGGAGAACATTCCCCCAGCACCCTGATTCATTCAGCAGCATAGAAAGACGATGATCTACGGATCATTATTGACTCTTCTATGTAACCCCTGGCATCAAATTCAATGTGCATCAAAATCCAAAGGCCACAGATACAAAACTGGATTGTGTTTCTCTGATTCTTCAGGAAGAAACACAAACTTCTTTGGCTAA
>NW_007768338.1:0-490 GCF_000696425.1 Galeopterus variegatus | reverse complement strand
ATGTCGGGAAAACTGCATATCCTCATGCAAAAGAATACAATTTGACAATTGTTTTATCTCATACACAAAAATTAACTCAAAATGGATTAGAGACTTAAATGTAACATCTGAAACTGTAAAACTCCTAGGAGAAAACATAGGGAAAAAGCTCCTTTACATTTAATCTTGGTAATGATTTTTAGATATGACACCAAAAGCACAGACAAGAAAAGCAAAAGTAAACAGTGAGACTTCATCAAACTAAAAAGCTTCTGCACAGCAAAAGACAGAACAAAATGAAAAGACAACCTATGACCTGAGAGAAAATATTTGCAAACCACACATCTGATGAGGGGGTTAATATTCAAAATATAAGGAACTCACACAACTCAACAGCAAAAAACCAAATGACCCAATTGAAAAATGGGCAAAGGACCAAACAGACATTTTTCTAAAGAAGACATACAAATGGCCAACAGGTATATGAAAAGTTGCTTACCATTAGTAATCG
>NW_007768337.1:5868-6112 GCF_000696425.1 Galeopterus variegatus | reverse complement strand
GAGGGAGAGGGAGAGGGAGAGAGGTCTGCCTTGGGCAGATGCTCGGCGCACCCATGCTTTCCAACCTATGGCTTCCAAGGACCTTTTGGCCAGTTACCTAGCTCGTAGACCTGTGTGTAAGGGGTCTGGTGACCCAGCCTGGAACATGAAGGGTTTCTGACCCAATCTGTGAATGGGCCTGAAGGGTCTGTGAGCTCCAGACCCAGCCCTAGCTCAACAATTGGCCCAGTCGGTGCAGGATTAC
>NW_007768337.1:0-400 GCF_000696425.1 Galeopterus variegatus | reverse complement strand
CAGATTACTTTAGAAATGAATATTTATAAAAATTTATCTAATTTTCCAAGAGGTGCATTCTACACTAAAAAAGAAAGCTTATTAAATAGATTCTAGTAGCCTAAACAAGTTCATGTGTCCTAACCTAAAATTGCACAATTCATTCCCTTTCTCCCCCTCGGTCTCAAAGGCATTTTACTTGGAGTTACAATACTCATTTTTCTTTAAATATAGCTCGCAGCTACTCGTGCATGGAAATGCCAGGCTGACAAAGGTACCACACGGTACAGTAGCTAATAAGTGTGGGCTTGCCCCAGGGGCAGAGCGGGCATATCGCACACTCCTAGCTACATTCTCCCAAAGCAGCACCTGAGCTGAAAAATCCACCAAAATACACCCACACAGCTCCACTGCGCTTGGA
>NW_007768336.1:5711-6112 GCF_000696425.1 Galeopterus variegatus | reverse complement strand
ATATAACACAAACTTGTTCTGATACTCAATTTTAGATGGATGTTATCACCTGGGTGTTTCACAAGGGTCAATAACAGCACTTTAAACGATGTCTTAGACAAGGCTTTGACTGGAAAAAATCAATCTTTCTAAGTGCGTTTTTTTCATATGCTCTTGCCTCACACTAACAAACCAACAAACAACCCCCCAACATCCACATAACAACAACAACACAGATATTGGCATTAAAATCTTAATAAGTATATGCATATTTTAAAACCTGTAACAGACTGGATCAATTTATGTGGATGTTCTCTAAATTAACAAGATTCTGACAGTCTAATTAATTCAAGATTCAAAAATAGAATATTTAGAAGAATAGATCAATAGCAAGCTTTTCAACTAGTTCCTTTCCAAGATTG
>NW_007768336.1:0-594 GCF_000696425.1 Galeopterus variegatus | reverse complement strand
TTTATTTCCACTGCCCAGAATATAGTAAGAATGCAGAAAACATTTATTCACACTGATCATACTCTGTTGCACAATACTTTAACCTGTGATTTATCGACTTCTAGGAGAAAAGTGCATGGTCTTTAGAGGAGCCGGAATTTAGAGTCCTCCCCTCTGCTCCACTCATAAGTGGAAATGTGTGTGTGCACTTGTGGGTATGTGAACACACATGGATATGTATGTGCTTGTGTTTCTAGGAAGACATATGCCTCACTTCTGTAATCTATTGAAAAGTTCTAGGATCCCTCAGACAGGTTAAGATCTACCTTATCACTACGTCTGCCAGACTCTGTGCTCCTTGAATGCAGTGTGCTTTGTCTTTTTCACATACTGAGAACTTCCGGTGACGTCTGACACAGTAAACTTTCAGTAAATGTTATAAAATAAGTGATTAAGATATGAATACATGTTGCACTCTTTGCATTTAAAATGGAGGGTATGCATCATCATTTTTTTTTTAAATCCAGCTATCCATAGTTAACATATTCAAGTCTTACATCAAACCCTTCCCAATGTATTTTTGCCTAATCTATGATGGCACCAGATCTAAAAGAA
>NW_007768335.1:5622-6112 GCF_000696425.1 Galeopterus variegatus | reverse complement strand
GCCCTGGGTAGGTGGCATCGAAGAAGGTGAATCGACCAACATGGCCTAAACAGCTGAGCCCAGGTAACCCTGGATGACTCAGGTTTCTTTTCAGGAATACAACGCAGCCTTCCAATAACTCATTAAGAGTTAAGCTTCTTTCACCAAAGAAGCACTTGAAAGCTATTTCCGTGAGATCCCACAACTGTCTCCTCATGGAGCTGCAGCCTCCAGGACCTCATCAAGGTGAAGGTGTGGCTGACGTGGACAGTGGTGCAGACTTAGAGAGCAGAGTGGCTCTGCAGGCCTGCCAGGAGCCAGCGGCAGCACGGGCCGCTCCCGGATCACGTGCGCTGGGCTGCTCCCGGTCCCCCGGCGTTTCTGGCCTCTTGGCAGGCTCTGAAGATGAAGGGGACTGAGGGTTTCCTCATTCAGGGCTGGGCGCGTCCCCTTGGCGGCTGGTCAGTTGCCTGGTGGAAAGGCAGGATAAACACTTGATTCTTTCCTTTAA
>NW_007768335.1:0-587 GCF_000696425.1 Galeopterus variegatus | reverse complement strand
ATTGGCTTCTGACAGCACATGGCAAGGTGGGCTCCCGTCCACAACGGCGAGTCCTCTTCTCAGTTACCGGAAGCTGGACAGGAAGGGAAGGACTGGTAAACCACGTGAGGTTCCTGAGAGACAATTATGCGCCACAGAGTCGTCGCCCGGCTGGCCTTGCTCACCCGTATGTTTGAGCAAAACGCAGCTGAGCGGAGAGACTCAGCTGCCTCGCAGCTCCGGGAGGAGGCGAGGAGGTGCCCCGTCAGAGCACCGCCAGGCTCTGTCTCTCTGTGATCCACTCACTCCACAGTGGGCAGCTCTCTGAGGCCCTGTCCACTGAGGGGTCTGGTGAATCCCTTTCCTCTTTAGATGTCTGGGCTTAAATGTGAAGCTCCCCATGCTGTCCATGAGTCTGACAGATGGAAGGAAGGTGACCCGGCCAAGAAGGGGATGTGGCCAAGGGCACTTGGGTGTGCGAGCTCTGGTTGGCCCGAGGGGGGAGGAAGGGTATGGATTTCAGGCAACAGAGTGAAACTCACATAACGCCCTGGGTAGGTGGCATCGAAGAAGGTGAATCGACCAACATGGCCTAAACAGCTGAGCCC
>NW_007768334.1:5331-6112 GCF_000696425.1 Galeopterus variegatus | reverse complement strand
ACTGAGAAATGCTACCCTCCCCCGGTTTACTAGAGATTGAAGGATTCTTAAACAGAATCAGAGTTTTCATTTAAAAGGATAACACAGGATTTTGATCTACCTACTTTTGAAGGTGTGATGATCCGCATCTTTGGTTTTACACAGTTTTTTGGGAAGCAAGTTTGCTCTCCTTTCTTCTTCCTTTTGTATTTCTACTTCATCGGAATTACTTAGATTATCTTCTATGTACATTCGTTTGCGACTAACACGTTCAATGTGGCCTTTGGAACAGTTAAAAATTAATTAATAATGCTTCAATTTTGAGCAAAAATACCTAATATTTTCTTGGTCTTATAAAAAGAAAGCTTTTATTTTAGTTAATTGTTTGCATTATGTTGTAGGCAACTGTGCAAATTCTACCTAGTTTACTTATTTTCTTTTTAATATTAACTATACTGAATAATAATGGTATGACTTAAAATACATAATTCCTTTAGATAATATTTCATGGTAGTGTTTCAGTAATTAGTCATTTTTTAAAATTCAATGCTATGACCACAAACCTGATATATAAGTAGTGTCACAGGGTGTGTCAAACCATATTTTCTCTCCTCCTTCACTAGACATGGATAATGGAGATGCAGAATGGCTTTGCTAAAATAATACATATTAGAAATTAGAAAAAAAATATTGTAAGTATTCTTGGATTCACTTTTGAATATCTTTCTCAAACCTTAAAGTCAGTAAATTTCAATTCTGTTTTCAGATTGTTTTATTTCTATCCCTTTCTTTTCAACTGTAA
>NW_007768334.1:0-223 GCF_000696425.1 Galeopterus variegatus | reverse complement strand
TCAATAAATGTTCATTGAATATTGATTATACAGTGAAATCCTTGAATATAGAGACTGGGTCTTGGTAATTTCACTTTTAGCAATGCCTGACACAATGCCTTTTCTAGCACATTTACTCAGGAATTTTTTAAAAACATAAATGAATAAACTTCTACAGAAGGCACTGAGAAATGCTACCCTCCCCCGGTTTACTAGAGATTGAAGGATTCTTAAACAGAATCAG
>NW_007768333.1:5742-6112 GCF_000696425.1 Galeopterus variegatus | reverse complement strand
AAAGATGACTAAGTAAACCTTGTTTGATCATTGGTTGTAGGAATGCTTTGCTTTTTTACATTTGAATATTTGGGACAATATTGATAATATTGAGGATAGGTAGATGTTTATACTTTTAAATTTTGAAAGACCTTTTCTGGTGACTAAAACAAAATTACACAGAGAAGCATCAGAAAACCCTCAAATGACCTTCAAAACTACTCTGTTAAGAATCAATCAAAACCAGCTACATTCTGATACTTTGAATAATGTACATTTATGTAACTTGTAATGAAGTCTGATAACGATTCCTTTGGAGCAGCTTTGATCTTTTTTGAAAGAAATTGTCTCTTTTATGCTGTAATTTGAGCATTTGCGAAGCTAATCTCAT
>NW_007768333.1:0-938 GCF_000696425.1 Galeopterus variegatus | reverse complement strand
GCGCGCTCTCCAGTGCGCCACCGGGCCGGCCCATTAGGGAAATTTTTTAATATGTATTTTAGATTATGCTATAATCATACCTTGGCCTTATGTTCTCAGAATATAATTTTAGGGATAATATCTGGAACTGTAGGACTTTGTATTTATGTAGATTTTAGGAAATAATTTTTTTTATGTAGAGGAAATCCCTATATTTGTAACATCACAAGAAATGGTGAAATTATTGGGTGAGAGTTTTCTTCTAGATTCTGAATGGGAGGATCATTTCCATAATTAGAATTAAAAATTGATCCTGCTTTGCTTTTGACCTGGTTGTTTAAAAGCTCAGAGTCAGTTCCAAAGTCCTTAGTGTTACACTAATAGTGTTCATTGTAATTGCACTTTTTTTTTTCATTTTTTTTCATTTTTTAAAATTTGTATTTTATTGTTTCATTTTGTGCTTTGATTTTAAGCATTCTCAAATTCTTGGTTCTAAGAAGTGGAATTTAAATAAATTCTTAAGGAGATGGTTAAACATAATTTGTAGGAGTTAAACAGTACTCATCACATCCATTGGATTGAATAAAGAAAATAATATACATTGCTTTAAAAGTAAACATTTTATTTTAAATGATAGATCATATATATTTTGCATGAAGTAAATACATATGTTAGGATCTCTGTGCCTGTATGGTATGGTTTCTCCACCTGAAACTTCCTGTGCCTCACCTATGTGTTACTAAAGAACATTTCTACAAATTTTCAATAACTAAGGGGCAAATACACAATAAATCCAAGGCAAGAAGGAAGTGGAGTGTTTAGAGTTGCTAATTCATTTATGGTAATGATTTATAATACACAAATCATATTGTATAATATATACTAATATTGTACAAATAAAGATGACTAAGTAAACCTTGTTTGATCATTGGTTGTAGGAATGCTTTGCTTTTTTACAT
>NW_007768332.1:5714-6112 GCF_000696425.1 Galeopterus variegatus | reverse complement strand
CAGTGACCCAGGGGTCTCACATTGCAAGATGGTGGAAGCAGAGAGAGCAGAGAGAGCAAAACACAGACTCTCCTCTTCTTTTAAAGCCCTCAGAACCATGCCCCTGATCACCATTTTTAATCCATTCACTACTGCATGGTCCTAAAATCCAATCACCTCTTCAAGGCTCCACCTTTCAGTTATCATAATAGGATTTCCCACCCTCTTAACAGTCACAATGGGGGCTAAGTTTCTAATACATAAAACTTGGGGGACACTATTCCAGCTTCAGGGAGTTTAGGGGGGACGTAATTCAATCCACTACAGAGAGGGAGACAGGTTTTTAAACACAGGACCTACAGGACCTAGCTCTTGATTTACATGGGTGCTAGGACATAGAAATGTAACACTCCAAACTA
>NW_007768332.1:0-2276 GCF_000696425.1 Galeopterus variegatus | reverse complement strand
ACCCTTTTAAAATTTTGCCAGTATTTTTAACAATCATAGCTATGAAGATAGGGTGATCAAAATCCATCTCCAACCTCCTGCACCCATCCCAGAGACAATAACAAACACAGCATCTTAATCAACAACCATTTAGAAAGTGCTTACCATGTGACAGGCAATGATTGTTCTATCCTCAGAAGCTCTCTATAACCTAAGCATTACCATTAGATTTTGCACATGAGAAAATTGTGGTTTAGGAGCCCACGGGACATAATGGTATTAAGAATGGTTGGTACCATCAGAATTCAGTTTAATTCCAAAATCAATTATCTTAATCTCTGTAGGAAGTTTTCTATCTCATCCCTACCAGTAGCTCAACATCAAAATTGAGAAAGAGTCTCTCACATATTATAAAGTGCAAGTGCATAATGCCTAAACACAGGAGTGAATGTCTAAACTAGGAGATGGACACCTACATTTTTCCAGCTATATACCTCTAAGGTTCAGGAATAGGACGAACTAGGAGGCAAAATCTACTGAGACAAAATCATGGAGACTCGACACTGGCCCACCCATCCCTTGCCTCCTACCTCTGGATTCTACAACAAAAAAGCCCTGACAGAAGAAAAGATAGAGAATAAGCACAAAAATTTGTGAGAGACAAGGATAAAGTTATTTTTTTCTTAAATATACCTCTCTCTTTCTCTCTCTCTGTCTCTCTCTCTCACACACACAGACATACACACAAAAATAAATTAGAAGATATTTTATGGCTCTTTTTAGAAATGGGTTTCATCTAATCTTTACCCAATAGTTAAAGAGGAAGGACATCATTCCTATTAAAGAAGAGAATGATGGATACTCTTTAATAAAAGAAATAGATTCATATTTAAAACAAGTTGAACAATAATAAAAATACACCAAATACGTTAAACAAATGCACTCAGGAAACATATATAAGATGATAAAACAATTTTACAAAAAGTAGTTTGCCATGAGTAATAACCACTTAGAAGAAGTGGCAATCTTGATAGTTATCTTTGTAACAACATGAAGGCTGAATTATAAAGAGAACAAAACGAACATTGAGGCTACTACAGTGGTCCAGGTGAGAGAGAATATTTTCCTGAAATAAAGCAGTGGCATCAGGGATGGTGAAAAGGGGATGAATGAGGTATTTAAGAAGTAAATGGACAAAATCTGATGCTTGATAGAATGTGAAAGCAAAAGAGAAAAATAAGAGATGCCTCTAAAACTAATCTGGTAAAATTAATCAGGAAAGTCTACATATTTGTGAGGCCCAGTGAAAATAAACACTAAAACATGAAAATGTGGCTCTTTTGAAAGTATTAAGAATTTCAAGGTGGCAACAGCTGAGCATTTAAATACGTGCACAGCCTTTCCATGTGTGGGGCTCTAAGTGCCTGCATGGGCCACACGTCCATGAAGCCAGTCCTGAAACTAATTCACTAATTTACTTGACATAAAACAGGGAAGCAAAGGAAAAGAAGTTGGGAAGTATTAGCCAACCAATATTTTAACTAAATTCATATTAGAAAAATAGGTTAAACAAGAGGCAAATAGCTTCTAGGGCTGTCTCTTCCATCCCAATTTGGGCTTCTTCCACCTGTGGCTATTTTACCTTTTCAAATAAACTTTGCCTCTTACCCAAGAGTGAGATTCATACGTCCTCCCCAGGTTTTGGTTCTGTGGGAGAGCAGCAAGGCCCTGCTGCTCTATTGAGTTCCTGGAACTGTGCTGCATGTATTAGCTACATACAACCTGTGCGTGTTAGCGGACTGGGAGGAGGTTAATGTCCTGCCTTCTTCTTCAGTCTCGCATTTCCCAATACCTTCTCTGTTCTGGTAGAGCAAGATTTTACCCCTGCCTTATCATAAGACACTGCCAAAAGCATGGTACAGACCCAGGGGAGGAAATTCGTATAGCCTCTTGGGTCCACGATGAAAGCAATCAACCCCATTGCAGTTTAATCTGTGTTGTCACCGGTGCTGACATTTGTCTCTTAGAGGTTATTTAAGATCAGTGTGGAAGGTTTCTCCACCTTGCAGATAAGTGCAACATTTCCCAGCGAGGTGCTGAGACACAACACTGACTATTCCTTTTTCTGGGTCCAACTGGAAAGTCAAAGCACATACTCTTTTGAATCAAGGGATGCCCCACTGCCCTCTTGGAGAATGTGTTAGTCTGTTTTTGTTGCTTATAATGATGTACACTGAACTGAGTGATTTATAAAGAAAAATGAAATTTATTGCTTACAGTTTCTGAGGCTGGGAAGT
>NW_007768331.1:5786-6112 GCF_000696425.1 Galeopterus variegatus | reverse complement strand
AAAAAAAAAAAAAAGAATGATAATAGTCCCTTACTCAGTAGACTATTGTAAAGATTAAATTAAATAATAAGTATTAATCATTCAAAACAGCTAATATAGGGTTTTGCTTTTTCTAGAAATCATCTCTACCTTTATATAAGTGATTTTGTATTATTTGTATTTATTAATTGCATTTTCACCTGACATAGTATTATTAAGTACATATTTTATGCCATGAAATTTGTAGGCATTGAAGAAACTGATAAATTATCAGACATGTTACTCTATAAATGCTTATGATCTTATAAATATCACAATCTTTGGATGGAGATATATATATATATATA
>NW_007768331.1:0-563 GCF_000696425.1 Galeopterus variegatus | reverse complement strand
GCAGGTATCCCCTACAGTAGGGTGTTCTGCACGGTGCATCGGCTGGAGTGCGGATGCAGAGAGCATGCTGCGGGGAGAGGGCCTCACAGGGAGGACGGTCAGGTTGCAGAAGGTGGGAGGCATCTGTGGTTCTGCCCCCTCTGCCACCTGCATGAGCCTTGTGATGGTGGCATAAGACTCTGGGTGGGCGAGGCCATGTGGTAAACACCAGGGCAGAGCACACCACAGGAGGGGCTGCTGACGGTGACGCAGCTGCTCACTGAGGGTTGCCCTACTGTCTTCATTCACAAGCCAAGCCTCCCCTCAATGCCTGGCCGTGCAGGGTAATTGACTGGCTCTCAAGGGTGACATGTGTCAGAATCACCCAGGGAACTTGTTTCAAATGCTGGTTAGGGCCCTCCTCTGAGATTCTGGTTCGGTAGTCTGGGTGGGGCCTAGGTACCAGCATTTTAAACGTGTTCTCTAGATGATTCTGATGCATGTGGTCTAAGGACCACACACGGGTTTCACTTGGCTAAAAGGTTAGTCTGACTTGCCCACAGACAGATGTAACCACCCAGGCT
>NW_007768330.1:5589-6112 GCF_000696425.1 Galeopterus variegatus | reverse complement strand
TTGTAGGAAAATCCTCCCTATGCACTTGGCTTTGGGATGCCATGGGCGATAACCCCAGGGATCACACTTTCCTTGGCAAGGCTTCTAGATAGAGAAATCATTTTGCCTTCCACCAACCCGAAGCTCGGTCTTTAGACTGTTGCCTTTCCTGCATTCCCACACATGCTCCCTGGATGATCTCATCCAGCTTCACAGCACTGACCAGCATCCATACACTGACAGCCCCCAAATTGACATCTCCAGCTCGAGACTCTCCCCTCAACTTCAGATTCATTCATCCAACTCTCTGCCTGTATCTCCACTCCAATGACTACAAACCATCACAGGCGTAAAAACCTTAACTCTTGACTCACAGTCCAAGACCAAACCTGCCCATAATCTTCCCCATTTCAGCAGATGGAAGCTCAGTCCTTCCATGTGCTCAGGCCCCAAAAGTTATTTTTGACTCTTTTCTTCTCATCCACTTCAAATCCAATTAATTTATAAATCCTGTTTCACCTTCAAATCTGACCCCATCTTGCCA
>NW_007768330.1:0-315 GCF_000696425.1 Galeopterus variegatus | reverse complement strand
AGACCCAGAAGCCCTGCTTTTGAACTTGTCTGCTCCTGGTAATGGCTCCCTGGGTATGTGATTTCTTTCTTGGGTTCCTTCTCTCTTGTCTCTGAAGCATGTGGGCTGCAGACTTCTGTGGTGACATCACAGAGGAAACCAGCCTTTCCCAATCACCTGGGCACAGTTCCAGGTACAGGTGGAGCTGAGTGCCAGGGTGGCTAATGTAGGGTGGCTCTTGGCAGAGAAATGGCAGTGTCCTTACTCATTCATGTTTGTAGGAAAATCCTCCCTATGCACTTGGCTTTGGGATGCCATGGGCGATAACCCCAGGGA
>NW_007768329.1:5833-6112 GCF_000696425.1 Galeopterus variegatus | reverse complement strand
CATCGATACTTCGACACATTGGTTACTCATAACCTGTACACCAGTTTGCCACACTTTGGGGTGGAGCTCTGGGTTATTTTAAGACATACTGTTATACAAACATTTCAATTACCTTCAGAACATTGCAACTACATTTTTGATTGTGCAGTTTCATTACTGATTTTATTGTTTGCTTGTTGTTGATTAGGTTCTAGAGTCAACTAAAAAAGGATGAAATAATAGTCAAGTATGTGTCTCTTAGTGTTCTTCATAGAGGTTGAATATAAAACTTTATCTTAG
>NW_007768329.1:0-240 GCF_000696425.1 Galeopterus variegatus | reverse complement strand
AAAAAAAATATTGAATTAGCAGTATTAACAAAAATCTTTATTAATTAAAGCAATGGTTTACACAGTTTTTACATCATGGCACACACAAGAATAATGTTTTTAGAAAACACTGGGTTAAACAAGGCTGCTTGAGGCTGAAAGCAGTCATTCTAGTGTCCTGATGTCTCCAGCGTTGAGGACATCGATACTTCGACACATTGGTTACTCATAACCTGTACACCAGTTTGCCACACTTTGGGG
>NW_007768328.1:5912-6112 GCF_000696425.1 Galeopterus variegatus | reverse complement strand
TGAATGTTACTCATCAGCACCAATGCCTTCTGCACGCTGTATTTGTCCAAGGCTGTATCACCAAGATTCCGGGTGACACTTCCCACCCATTCAGTTCACATGCCCACTGGTAGATCATCAACCAGAAACAAGGGCAGTCGGGCCGGCCTGTGGCTCATTCGGGAGAGTGTGGTGCTGATAACACCAAGGCCACGGGTTCA
>NW_007768328.1:0-502 GCF_000696425.1 Galeopterus variegatus | reverse complement strand
GGTCAGAACTGGGATTTGATTTAAAAAAAAAAAAAAAAAGAACTGGGATTTGAACTCAGTGCCACAGCACCGTGGGCGCTACCTGTTGTGGCCATCGGGGGCGCACTCCACCAATTCTCAACTACTTCCCCCCCTTTTTTTTCTTTTTAAAGATGACCAGTAAGGGGATCTTAACCCACAGCCTTGGTGTTATCAGCACCACGCTCTCCCAAGTGAACCACAGGCTGGCCCTTACTTCCCCTTTAAATATTGTTCCCACCTCCCTCAGAAAGGCAGTGCAGGGGCACTGGCAGAGCTCAGGGGCCAGATGGATTGGGGCCTGCATCCCCACTCAAACCCTCATTCCCTGAGGGTCCTTGGCCAAAGTGCTGTCATTATTCTGTGCCTCAGTTTACTCATCTCTAAAAAGAGGCCTGTAACAGGACGTACCACATGGGTCAGTGAATGTTACTCATCAGCACCAATGCCTTCTGCACGCTGTATTTGTCCAAGGCTGTATCAC
>NW_007768327.1:5560-6112 GCF_000696425.1 Galeopterus variegatus | reverse complement strand
CATGAATGCCACTGATCTGTACTGTCAGACCTGTTTTGAGTGGGAAAAAAACAACAACAACAACAACTGTAAAACCAATTATTTTGCCAACATCTGATAGGGACTTGACAAGGCACTAACTGCTAGGCTTACATTTCAGGAAGCAACTTATTTTGTGTTATTGGTGCCAATTAATACAAAGGCTATGCATGGTGAATACACCATTTACAACTGGCATTGATTTGATGTCACATAATCTCATTATCAGGTCAGGTTGGTACATGTGACACATCTACTTTTTTGCACATTATTTATGTACATTAACTTGGAGAAGGGAGGTGTTCTTCCCTGCCTCCAGCCTCTCCCCCTTGTCCTTGGTAGTCATAGTAGCTGAGATAATTTGAAAAGGTCTTTAAAAACCTTTTTTGTAGTGGGCCCCCAAATTAGGTCATCATGGAGAATTTGAATACTACACCACTTTTACACCTACGAAGCAGGCCTCTATGCCATATGCTATTTTTTTTTTCCTTTTTGTCTTTTTTACTGACCGGCAACGGGATCGCAACCCTCGGT
>NW_007768327.1:0-976 GCF_000696425.1 Galeopterus variegatus | reverse complement strand
TGTTACAAGTAGCCATGCAGCTTCCTTAATGCTTTGCTGCTTAGAAGTTTCTTCTGCCAAACATTCTGGTTCACAACTTTTAAGTCTCACCTTCCATAAAGTCCTAGGACATAGTCAAAATGCAGCCAAGTTCCTTGCTATGGAGCGGCAAGCGTATTTTTTTGTCCAATTCCCAATAAGTTCCTCATTTCTATATGAGACCTCATCATCAGCATGGCCTTTACTGTCCATGCTTCTATCAACATTCTGATCGCAACCACTTGACCATTTAACTCTAAAATGTTCCAAACTTTCATCTTTTTGTCTTCTTCTACGTCCTCCAAACTCCTCCAACCTTCGCCTATTTCCCAGTTCCAAAGCTGCTTCCACATTTTCAGGTATTTGTACAGCAACACCCCATTCCTCAGTACCAATTTTTCTGTATCAATCCATTTCTGTTGCTTATAACAAAATATTTGGAACCAGGTAATTTAGAAAGAAAACAAAATTTATTGCTTACAGTTTCTGAGATGGGAAGTCCAAAGTCCATTTGGTGGTGGCAACAGTGACCCAGGGGTCTCACATTGTAAGATGATGGAAGCAGAAAGAGTAGACACAGAGACAGACTCTCCTCTCCTTTTAAAGCTCTCAGAACCACATGCCTGATCACCATTTTTAATCCATTCACTACTGCACAGTCCTACAATCCAATCATATCTTCAGGGTCCCACCTTTCAATTACCATAACAAGATTTCCCACCCTCTTAACAGTCACAGTGGGAGCTAAGTTTGTAATAATAAAACTTGGGGGACACAATTCAAGCTTCAGTGGGTTTGGGGGGACATAGTTCAACCTACTACAATACTCTTGCTTTTTGTAACTATACCTCTTGCACAAAGCCCAACAGTGGCTGAAATTTATTCCATTTCTGTTGCCATGAATGCCACTGATCTGTACTGTCAGACCTGTTTTGAGTGGGAAAAAAACAACAACAAC
>NW_007768326.1:5829-6112 GCF_000696425.1 Galeopterus variegatus | reverse complement strand
GTTTCTTCATCTGTCAACTAGAAATAATTATTATACTTGCCTCAGGGTTGTTATAAAAAACAGGGAAGTTGAAATTTGTAAAGCATGGAAAATAGTACTTAGAGCATAATAAATGGTATATATGTCTCAATTAAATAAGTAATCTTTGGGAAGTTTCCCCCCAAATAATATGTTTTCTTTTTATTATTCCTATTCAATAAACTGCCTCATTCAACATCCCAGACAGCAGATTGTTCAAAACTCCCTGTTCCTACAAGACCATTCACCTCCCTCCCTCCAATAC
>NW_007768326.1:0-562 GCF_000696425.1 Galeopterus variegatus | reverse complement strand
GATATGAGCTTGGAACCCACGATCTCTTAGAACCTACTTTGAGAGGTTATTGCGTTGTCATTGTTTGAGAAAACTATTGCAGAGACAGGTATTAAAGAGTTTGAGTTTTCTCATCTCAGAAACATGCTAAAATTTCCATATTCAGTTATGAGATCTTCAGTGTTTGCACAGACAGCCTCTGTCTTTTCTCTATTGTGGTTCCTATACCCTGATGCTATAGTAACTCAAACAGCCATTTTTATTTTCTGCTTCTAGTGCAATCAGACTTATTATGACTTTCAAGAATAAATCCTAGAGCCAGTTGTTACATTGACACTAAGAAGTTGATCAAAGCAGTTAATGTCATACATCTCCTGGACTTTCTCAATGTGTCTCTGAAAAAAATGGATAGACTTCTGTTTTCAAAAGGTCTTGGTCAACACCAAATGAAGAGCAGTGCATTAGCTCTGCAACTTATTAGCTCTGTAAACTTTGGCAAGCTACATAATTGCTCTTGCCTCAGTTTCTTCATCTGTCAACTAGAAATAATTATTATACTTGCCTCAGGGTTGTTATAAAAAAC
>NW_007768325.1:5755-6112 GCF_000696425.1 Galeopterus variegatus | reverse complement strand
TATTATTTCTGATCAGTTTGCACTTTAGCTTACATTTCTGGTCTTGGTTTAACTACTTCTTAGGTGTACTTATCATTCCAAGTTTAGTGTACATGCTGCCTAAGCGAGCACTCTATCTTACTTATCATCCAAAGCCCAGCTCAATGGCCACCTCTCCTATTAAGCGTCCCTTAACTCCTCTTTTAGGCATTATCTATGCCTCTTCTGAATTCTTACAGCACTTGTTTTCTGCACTGCTCACGGGCAACAATTTACATAGTGTCTTTTACTGCAGTTAGTTGAATTTATATATGATCACTGCAGATTACAAGTTATGGAGATGCAGGAAACATGGCTTATGCATTGTTTATATACCTT
>NW_007768325.1:0-465 GCF_000696425.1 Galeopterus variegatus | reverse complement strand
AAAATCATTTCACTTATTCAGACTTGCAGAATTGGATTCAGGGAGAGCAACCATGGATTTCGAGCTCCAGGAATATTTTGATGAAGTTCATCTAGAAAAAGTTATGGAACCAAGAGAAAAAATATATTGTTCTCTTCCATAAACACTACGAGTGCTCCTAGTCAAGGGCTTATTAATTCACAAACAGTCCATTACCAGAGATTCTTAGCTGGGGTTCTGCATTTAATCTCTCACTTCCCCAAAGCATATTTTATACAGTCATCAGAATGAAATCCCCCAAAATGCCTCTAATATCATCCAACTGATGATTATTTAAGGTCTCACTCTCTCTTTCTAACTTTTCTCACATTCTTCTGCACAAACCCTGCACTTCTGCCAAGATGAATCTGCTCATAGTCCAGTCGTATTATTTCTGATCAGTTTGCACTTTAGCTTACATTTCTGGTCTTGGTTTAACTACTTCTT
>NW_007768324.1:4896-6112 GCF_000696425.1 Galeopterus variegatus | reverse complement strand
TCGGAGCCCAGCAGACTGGGAGTCCTCCCAGTGCAGTTAGCATAGCTCCAAGCAGCATGCTCCGAACTCCTGTGAAGAGGGAGGAAGAGAACAGGCTTTCCTCGAACCCCCAGCTGGGCTGTGCATTGGGAGACGCATCCCTGAGACACCCAGGGTGTGTGCCATCTGCTCAGGCCTGCCCGCTGAGCCCCCAGGGCAGTGGGTAGAAGTGTGTGATTCAGCGTGTGTGGGCCCGGGTGGTGCTGAGTCTGTACAAGGTGGTTATGGCTGGTTTGAGCACAGCTCTCCCTCCTGGTCTTGCCCACAGCACTGAAAGGGCTCCAGTGACCCTTCACCTCGATGGGATAGTGCAGGTCCTGAACTGCCACCTCAGTGACATGGCCATCGGGATGATGACCAGGATTGCAGTTCTGAAGTGGCTTTACCACCTCTACATCAAGACTCCCCGGAAGGTGAGCCCCCAGGCCCATCCCCCAGTAGACCCCTCCAAGCCAGGGGGCTTCCTCCAGGTCTGCCTTGGTTTTTGAGGGACTGCCCATGCTTGGTAAGCTTTAGGTCATTGCAGTTCTGGAGAGACCCTGGCAAGCAGAGGAGTGACAGATGCCATGAGGAGCCCTTGGTGTCGTGGCAGGGAGGGAGGTGATCCGGCAGAGCAGTGGGACCCTGCACAGAGCCCAGCGCTGGGGCAAGGGGAGAGCTCATGGGTGTCCTGCTTCTCTGCAGATGTTCCGGCACACAGACAGCCTCTTCCCCATCCTACTTCAGACACTATCGGATGAATCCGACGAGGTAAGTCCCTACCACCACCCTTCCCTGCAGAACTCCAGCTGCCCAGCCTCCCCGTTTTAGTGACTCATGGGACCTTATAGCTGAGATGTGCTTTTTTTGTTGTTGTGCTCTTAAATTATCACCAAAAAATTGCCCTATTCTTCACACCTTGTAAGGTGCATCCTTCCTAGAGGTAAAGCTCTTGGCTTTGGGAGTAAGGACTCCTGTGTAGGACCTTCTGGGGTCCACTGGGACAGGCCACCAGTGAGGACAGGAATTTGCATGTCTTGCCTCAAAGGCAGTAGACAGGCAGGGCGAGGGGCGTGGCTTTGGGGGTCAGGCTACCTGAGGGCAAGGTCTGGCCTTGCTTCACCACCCAGACTTGAACCAAACCAAGCCGTGTCTCTGCCTCTCAGTTTCCTATTCTGTTCAGTAGGGATAGCAGCAG
>NW_007768324.1:0-526 GCF_000696425.1 Galeopterus variegatus | reverse complement strand
TCAGGGCCTCTGCAGCCACAGCGTGGCACTCAGAGCAAAACCTTTGGGATCCAGAAGGCTCACGCTGCTGGGCCCAGCCATCAGCAAGGCTTGCTTTCCCTGGAGGGGAGCCGACTGGGGCCGCCTCCCCAGAGCCTCCTCCACAGCCCAGAACTGGGCTGTGCCTCACACTTCAGAGAAGAGATCCTCAACCCAGGAGGAGGCCCCTCTTTTCTCCTCACTGAGCTTCACAGTGACTGCGAAGAGAAATTGATGTTTGGAGTTTATGGCTTATGTGACTGGTGTAAAAGCAGAAAAAAAAAATGAGAACTGCCTTTCTAGAAAATGTGGAAGGTAGGATTCCAAGCACATTGTTCACAGCAGTGGTAGAGTTTGTAGCTCAGGAACCCATTAACTGTGTGAAGAGTGTGGACCAGTCGTCACATCCAATATGACACAGACCATGACTTAGAAGGAAAGGGATGGAGGTTAGTTCTAAGTAGTGATTTAGGGGCATCTGAAAAAGGGCTTTTTCCAAAGTAGACCT
>NW_007768323.1:5776-6112 GCF_000696425.1 Galeopterus variegatus | reverse complement strand
TGTTTAGAGAGATTTTCCTAGTAATTCTGTGAAAGCTGTAGTATAGTGAAAAGATCACTAGTCTTAGTCAGAAGATCTGATCATTTATTAGTTGTGACTTTGGCCAGGTTACTTAACCACTCTGAACTACACTTTCCTCATCTACTAAATTGGAATAATAATACTTCATTGGAGGGTTAAAATTAAGTGAGATCATGTGTGAAAGAATCTGATATTGTTTGCTGATTTTAATATTGATAGTTATGCTATTTCTTGTCTACAAATTGTATACTGTAATTAAAATTTGCTACTTGGATTGAATGGGATTGGACATGGTCTGGGTATTAAATTTTTTTT
>NW_007768323.1:0-219 GCF_000696425.1 Galeopterus variegatus | reverse complement strand
CTTAGTCTGATTTAGTCAAATTAGTCATACTTAAATGAAAGTATGTCCATCTATTTGGCTTTATATTTTTGAAGGTAGGATCAAAAAGGAATGTTTATAAATATTTATATTGCACCTAGAGTAAATTATTGGTTTTTTTTAATCACCTGGCTGGTTATTGTTTAGAGAGATTTTCCTAGTAATTCTGTGAAAGCTGTAGTATAGTGAAAAGATCACTAG
>NW_007768322.1:4850-6112 GCF_000696425.1 Galeopterus variegatus | reverse complement strand
GCTAAGTTTCCTTTAGTAGCAGATTACATTGATTCTGTTGAGGGTTGGTTTTAGGCCTTGTTAGAGTTGGTCTGTTTTGGTTTGCTTTTTCTTCTAGGGAATGGTCTTTTCTCCTGAGGCATGGCCCTTACTCCAAGGATGAAGCTCTCCTAGAGTTTCAACTGAAAGTCCAGGTCTTTACCAAGACCCCCATACCTTTGCTTGTCTTAAATTTCAACTCCCTTCTTAGCTCTTCATAACAAGTATAATCTCTTCTCAGCTCTTTAGCCTCCCAACTAGTGTTTTCTCCTAAGTTTTTTGAGGTCTCTATAGTCGTGCTGTTTAGGAGTCAGCCATTGACTTAGATGAGGGAGAGATTTGTATGCAAATTCAGGAGTTTATTTCTTTGTAGTTCCCTCCTCCCGGACTGAGCCTCTTGAGTTCCAGCCACTTCAGAACCCAGAACTTCTGTGTCTCCTGCTGTTTTCTGCTTGGGCTTTTTCCACAGCTCTGTCCTGGAAAGTGCCCTCAGTGGTAAAGCCTGTTAATTTTATAATAGATTCCAGTGAGAGAGTTTAGTATGTTAAAGGCTATTCTGTCATGCCTGGATTTATCAGTTTTGTTTTTAATTCTTGCCAATTTGATAAAATCTAGAGCTGAATTGGTTTACAAACTGAGTAGGATTTGAATAGACAGAAATGACTTTAACAGGAAGGAAAACAGGATGATCACAGATATAGTGAAGAGGAATTAAAAGACTAAGATGAAGCAATTTGAAGCATCTGGTTTATACAAGCAATATTGTATTGAATTTACAGAAGGAACATGGATGAAGTAGCTGGGGAGGTCTGCATGTGTATCTGGAAGTAACCTGATAACTTCCAATTTCTTTGCAATCTCATGTTTTCCTTTAAAAATCAATGTGAATTTTGTTTTCTGCTCCATAACGTGTACCTCTTTGGTTTAAATTAAAATGTTTTCAAGTACTTACTACTATATAGTATTGACCAGCAGGAACATGTGCCACATTTATCCTTTGACTATTAATATTCTGACATACTGTGTTTTAGCCCTAGTTTGGAAAGATGGATAGGACTATTTTAAAAGAAAGTCTCTAGGGTTTATTTTACTATAACGTGCATCTTGTTGGAAAAGGAAGTAATGGATTTGTCATTCATATACAAGGGTACTTCAAAAAGTTCACGGAAAGATTCGTATTATCTTTTAATTCTTTTTTTTCACGAACTTCTTGAAGAACTTTTTTTTTTTTTTTTTTTTTTTTG
>NW_007768322.1:0-732 GCF_000696425.1 Galeopterus variegatus | reverse complement strand
GGAGCGCCACCGCACTCCCAAGCGGCGCACTGTAGCAGTGCGCCACCGGGCCGGCCCCTACTTGTGTTTTTCATTATATTTTTTCTTGTTTGGGATCCATAGAGCTTCTTGAATTCATGTCGTTTGATGTTTTTCAGTTTTGCAAAGATTTCTTCAAATATTGCTTCTGCTGCATTATCTCTTTTCTCTTATTCTGAGACTTTTAACATGTGCCACATGTCATATTATTTGTATCTTTCATCTTTTTATCTCTCTGTGGGTCCGTCTGACTACTTTTTACTAACCTGTCTTCTTTTAGTTCACTAATTTGTTGTTAGATTCATCTATTGAATTCTTAATTTCCCTATTTCATTTTCCAATTATGGAATTTTTTTTCTTTTTTTTTTTTTTCCCCAACTGGCCAGCAGGGGGATCTGAACCCATAAACCTTGGAATTTCCATTTGACTCTTTTTATGGATTCCAGGTCTCTGCTGAACTTCTCCATCTTTTTCTCTATTTTCTCAAACATATCAAAGTCTTTGCCTGATAATACCAATACAAGTCATCTGTGGGTTTGTTTTTATTGTCTTTTTGGGACTTCTTTCATTATTATTTGCCCATAAATTTTTATTGGATTCTGGACATTGTGAATAAAAATTTTTAGAGTCTGCACACACTTCTATCAAAGGGAGCTAAGTTTCCTTTAGTAGCAGATTACATTGATTCTGTTGAGGGTTGGTTTTAGGCCTTGT
>NW_007768321.1:4568-6112 GCF_000696425.1 Galeopterus variegatus | reverse complement strand
AGTAGCAGGTTTAATAGGCCTGATGAGGGCATCCAGCCCTAGTCCACTCCATGGGGACCCTATCACTGCCTCACCAAGGTAGAGAGAGCACGACCAGCCTCCCACTGCCAGCCCAGAATGCTTGGGAAATGCCCTGGTTGTGCCCCTGGACTTGCCTGGCCTTTGCTGCCAGGAGTCAGGAGGATTTCAGCTGAGCCAGGGGATAGTTTGCTGGACAGTGTAATCGTATGGCATTTTCCTTCCCCATACCCCAGCTTTCCCCAGGTTTCTCCTGTGCAGTGCTGTCTCCTTCCTACACAGGGTGTGCAGAGGGTGGGTACAATGGGAATGTGGTAATCGTGGCCATAAAACCCCTCCGAAATCTGACCCTTCAAGTCTCCTCCCTGTTCCCCCAGCACCTCTTCCTTAGTTGCTTTTGTTGGCAGTTTTCCAGTACCCTGCACCAGATGATTCACTGCCCGTTTTGTGCAATTTCATGGCAGAAACTTTTAGCGGACCAGAGACGACTTAAGCGCGAGCAAGAGGAGGCCGATATTGCAGCTCGACGCCACACGGGCGTCATTCCGACGCACCATCAGTTTATCACTAATGAGCGCTTTGGGGACCTCCTCAATATAGACGATACCGCAAAAAGGAAAGCTGGGTCAGAGGTCTGTTTTGGTCGCCTCCATCTGCTGCTTGACCCAAAGCGATACTTGCTCGCTTCAGCATTGCCCTCTCTAGGCCAATTTAGTTCTCCACATAGGCATCTGTCATCCTGGCTTCCCTTAGGCTTGCTTTGGCTCCTTTGTGGCTGGTGAATGTACATGATCCCACTGTGTCCTGTGCACTGTATGTTCAAGCATGCCTGGCTGTGGGATCGGGATTTGCTGGTGCATACCCCCAATGCATGCTTTAGAGCATCGGCTGTGTCATAAGTCCAGTCCTTTGCATCCTGCATTTTATCATGACACTGTGTTGCCCGTGCATTCTGCTTAGAAACCTTATGCCTTAGTCCATATGCATTGGTAGCTAGATATGGGCAATGATAACATTCTTCCTGGAAGAGATGGCTAATGAAACATATTACACATTAGCTAGTCAGCTAGTGATACTTTATGCCATTTACAAAGGCCCCAAAATTTAGTGACGTTAACACTAAAGTAACAGGATAAATACCTCAGCTCATGTGCAGATGGATTAATTGTAGAAAGTGTTCTGTAGTATAAAGCAGCTCACTGAAAAATTTTGAAACCTAAAGACTTGCTGTTAGGATAAACCCATAGAGGGTTTAGAGAGCTCTCTTAGAGATGTTCCATCTGTTCCCTTAATTCTGACATTTCTAAGCTTAGATTACAAAAGCTTGATATTATAAAATGAAGAACAAACCTTTTAAGTGATTTTATCCAGGCTTTGGCCTTCTGCACTGAGGTCAACATATTGAGATTTTTGTGCTAGACAAATGCAGCATCTTGTGTAAGAGTTTGTGCTTTTCCACGTAAGCCTTAAGTAACCCTGCTGAAGACTGTCTGCTTTTGGGGAACTATGTGTGTTTGAGGCTTGGG
>NW_007768321.1:0-204 GCF_000696425.1 Galeopterus variegatus | reverse complement strand
TCCTAAAAAATTGCGCCCAGGGGAAGAGTTGGGGTGCCATATTCTCTGAAATGGACAGCTTCGCTCTTGGGAGAGCATATTAGAGTGACAGGCATAGGAAGCATGAAAGATCTAGTCGCCATAGACCCCATGTAGTCAAAGCCAGTAGCAGGTTTAATAGGCCTGATGAGGGCATCCAGCCCTAGTCCACTCCATGGGGACCCT
>NW_007768320.1:5665-6112 GCF_000696425.1 Galeopterus variegatus | reverse complement strand
AATCACAACTAAGGGTATCCAATTTTTCTTTTAAAAATAAAACAAAATATAAATCTCTTCTTTTCTCTCATTACAATGGTAATCCATGTTCACTTTAAAAACTACAAAATGCAGATAAACAAAGGAGAACAAAAATAAGTCACCCATATTTCCTGCTACTGAAAGATAATGCTTTAATTTTGGGGGATATACTCTTCAATCTTTATTTTATGCACATAACATTTTACTTTTCTATATAGTTTTTAATTTGTTTTTATCAGATTTTATTGGAAATAAAGTTTTTTTCTAATATAACTGCAATGGCTATTTAGTGTAAGTTTGTGACATGATTTGTTTTAATCAATGGTATGTTATTATTTACTTAACTTGTTTTTTAAAAAATTCTTTGATATCATACTTATAGTTTGTGAATTCTGCATAAGTTAATGCTTCTTAAGACAAAGTTCT
>NW_007768320.1:0-476 GCF_000696425.1 Galeopterus variegatus | reverse complement strand
GAAGGACCACAAAAAATTATTACATTGTGCAATGTTGAATATAATAATTATCCTGACTTGCAAATCACATGTTGCACACAGGGATTAATATTCAATGCAGTACCCCACAGATGTGTACAATCAATTGCATGTCAATTTTTTTTTAAAATCTCTCCACCTGCACTTCCAAGTGCAAGGAGGCACTGGTGGCAAGTCTCAGCCTTCTGTGGGGCCTGACAGAGCCTCTGAGCTGCTATGTCCTTGAAAGGATGTCTGGTAAAGAACATCCTTTTGCACGCGGTCTCTAGTGCTAAAAGTTCATTTTCTAGATGAAAAACAGTTTTTTATTTTACAAATAGGGACCAAAATAATGGAGACACTTATAATCACAACTAAGGGTATCCAATTTTTCTTTTAAAAATAAAACAAAATATAAATCTCTTCTTTTCTCTCATTACAATGGTAATCCATGTTCACTTTAAAAACTACAAAATGCA
>NW_007768319.1:5707-6112 GCF_000696425.1 Galeopterus variegatus | reverse complement strand
ATTAGTTTAAGTAGATTGATGAGACTAGTTTGAGCCGTTTAATTAGATTGATGAGACTAGTTTTATTAGTTTAATTAGATGATGAGGATAATTTGAGTAGGTTAATTATATTGTTTGGATTAGGATGTTTAGTTGATTCGAATGATGAAATTAGATTGATTACTTTAATTAGATTGATGAGACTAGTTTGATTAGTTTAATTTAATAGATGAGATTTATTTGATTGGTTTAACTATATTGATGAGACTAGTTTGATTAGTTTAATTAGACTGATGAGACTAGTTTGATTAGTTTAATTAGATGATGAGAATAGTTTCATTTGTTTAATTAGATGGATGATACTGGTTTGATTAGTTTAATTTGATTGTTGGGTTTAGTTCGATTAGTATAATTACATTGATGAGA
>NW_007768319.1:0-366 GCF_000696425.1 Galeopterus variegatus | reverse complement strand
AATTGATGAGACAAGTTTGATTAGTTTAATTTGATTGTTGGGATTAGTTTGATTAGTTTAAATAGATGATGAAAATAGTTTGATTAGTTTAATTAGATGGATGGGACTCGTTTGATTGGTTTAATTAGATGATGAGACTAGTTTGATTTGTTTAATTAGATGGATGATACAAGTTCGCTTTAGTTTTTTGATTGTTTGGATTAGTTCGATTAGTTTAATTAGTTTGTTGGGACTTGTTTGAACAGTTTAATATGTTTGGCGTGATTAGTTTGATTATTTTATTTAGATGATGAGAATAGTTTGATTTGTTTAATTTGATGGATGACACTAGTTTGATTAGTTTAATTTGATTGATGAGACTAGGTT
>NW_007768318.1:5522-6112 GCF_000696425.1 Galeopterus variegatus | reverse complement strand
CAACAGAACGTAAACTCCATAAGACAAAATTTTTTATGTTTTTGTTTTTGTTTTCAGTTTTGTATACACTTCACCTGGAAGAGTCCCTGGCTCATAGCAGGTATAAATATATATTTCTTGAATAAAGAAAATTATGAAAATTCTTTAAAAATTGAAGAAGTAAGGAGGCATATAAAAATGCCGCAGGAAGGAGAAGAATCAGGAGGTTTTCTCATAAAGATATTCTCTCTTGCCTGACCCTGAAATGCTACTAAATACAACTAGTCACAAGCTTGTGTGTGTATTTATTAATTTATATTCTGTTTCATAAAGTATAAGCTGGCAGTTCTGAAAGCTTTTGTTATGGGACCTGAAGTGGAAAATTGTCTGTCTTGCATAGTTTTCTTTTTGTGAATTGAACTTGAGAAAAATCCCTTATGATTACACTAAATATGTTGTGTTGGGTTGACCTGGCTTATAGACTAGTCTACAGCCTTTTATTTCCCATCCAACAGCTTTATAAGCTATAAAGTGTTCTATTTCTTTCCCAGGTAAATTGATTATTGATCATATGTCTGCTTGGGATGATCAGGGTTTCCTCCAAAAACTCA
>NW_007768318.1:0-267 GCF_000696425.1 Galeopterus variegatus | reverse complement strand
CTAACCACTCTCTCCCTTTATCTGTTCCAGCTGCTCTTGGTTTGAACTTCTAGCAATATTTTGACCTCAGGGCCACTGTACTTATTCTTCCTCCTTATTCCCTACTGACACTTCATAACTGCCTTCTCTACTTTATTTTTCTTCTTACTGCTTAACACTACCTGATGTACTTTATTTATCTAATTACGTATTTTTCTCTGTCCACGCAACAGAACGTAAACTCCATAAGACAAAATTTTTTATGTTTTTGTTTTTGTTTTCAGTTTT
>NW_007768317.1:2176-6112 GCF_000696425.1 Galeopterus variegatus | reverse complement strand
GGTTTAACATAACCACCACCACACCTCCTGTCAAGCAAAGACAATTCACCCCCCACAGTAGCAACAAAGGCCACTCCACAGCCAACCTCAGTGTAATAGAAGAAGCAAACCCCCTACCAAATGAATAAGCATTAGCAAAAAAACACTAGAAGCACAAACAATCAGGAAGAAATGACACCACTGAAAGAATACAGTAATGCCCCAAAGTCAAACTCCATGGAACAGGGAATCCTTGAAATGTCTGAAAAAGAATTTTGAGCAATGATCTTAAGAAAACTTGTAGAAATAAAGGAAGACTCAATTAGACAACACAACAAAACAAGAGAAAACATCCAGAATATGAAGGAGGAAATCTACAAAGAGATTAATACAATAAAAAAGAGTGTAGCAGAACTTGTAGAAATGAAAGACTCATTCAATGAAATAAAAAGCATGACTGTGAGCTTGAGCAGCAGGGTACAGCAAGCAGAAGAAAGAATTTCAGAGCTTGAAGATGGTATTTTTGAAGTAAGTCAGTCAGACAAAAAAGGAAAGAAGAATTAAAAATAATGAGGAAAATCTATGACAGATAGCAGAGAACCTCAAGTACACTAGCATTTGAATTGTGGGTATTCCTGAAGGGCAGGAGAGAGGAAAAGGTATCGAAAACCTGCTCAAGGAAATAGAAGAAAACTTCCCAGGTGTAGGGCGAGATACAGACCTTCAGATCCAGGAAGCTCAAAGGTCCCCAAACAGATTCAACCCAAAAGATCTCCCCAAGACATATTATAGTTAAATTCGCAAAGCTCAAAGGAAAAGAGAGAATTCTACAAGTATTTTAGTCCATTTTGTGTTGCTATAGCAGAATTACCTGAGACTGCTAATTTATAAAGAAGAGAAGTTTATTTGGCTTACGATTCTGGGACAGTGGCATCTGGCATGGGCCTCAGGCTGCTTCTACTCATGGTGGAAAGTAGCAGGCTGCCAGCGGGTATGAGCAGATCACATGGTGAGAGGAAGCAAGAGAGAGAGAGAGAGTGGAGGTGTCAGGGTCCTTTAAATAATCAGTTCTCAAGGATACTAATAGAGTGAGAACTCACTATCCCTCCTCCTCCACGGAGAGCATTAATCCATTCATGACGGATCTGCCCCCATGACTCAATCAGTTTTCAACACTGCCACATTAGAGATCGAATTTACACATGAGTTTTGGAGGGAACAACACATCTAAACCCCATCAACAAGCAACAAGAGAAAAGCATCAAGTCACTTATAGGGGAACCCCCATCAAACTAACAGCAGACTTCTCAACCAAAACCCTACACACCAGAAGAAAGTGGAATGATATATTCAAAATACTAAAAGAAAAAACTGCCAGCCAAAAATTCTCTACCCAGCAAGGCTCTCCTTCAGAAATAAGGGAGAAATAGTGTATTTCCCAGATAAACAAAAGTTGTGGGAATTCACCACCACATGACCAGCCCTGCAAGAAATTCTTAAGGGAGTCATTCATCTGGAATCTGAATAATGTTACCATCATCACGAATACACAAGAAAGAGCAAAACCCACAGTTAAAACAAAAATGCCAGCAAGAAAGAGAAAGACGCTAAATCATTCTGCCTTAAATCCCCAACTCACGTTGAAGAAGAGAAATAAAAGGGGAAATAATGATCAAAAGATACTTAAACCACCTAAACAAGTAGCTATTAAATGACAAGAATTAAACAACACTTCTCAATAACTACTCTGAATGTGAATGGACTAAACTCCCCATTCAAAAGACACAGACTAACTGACTGGATTAAAAAGTTAGACCCAAGTATATGCTATCTTCAAGAGACCCACCTCACCTGTAAAGACACTCATAGACTAAAAGTGAAGGGATGGAAAAAGATATACCATGCAAATGGAAACCAAAAATGAGCGGGAGTAGCTATTCTTATATCAGACAAAATAGACTTTAAACCAAAAAGCTTTAAAAAAGACAAAGAAGGCCATTATATAATGATAAAGGGAACTCTCCAGCTAGAAGACATAACAACCATAAACATGTATGCACCCAATACCAGAGCACCCAGATATATAAAGCAAACACTCTTAGACCTAAAGAAGGAGATAAGTCCTAATACATCAATGGTGGGTGATCTGAACACCCCTCTCTCAGTATGGGACAGGACTTCCAGGCAACAAGTCAACAAAGACACACAGGATTTTAATCTACACCCTAGACCAACTGGACTTGGCAGATATATATGGAACATTTCACTCAACAGCTAAAGAATACACTTTCTTTTCATCAGCCCATGGTACATTCTCCAGGATAGACCGCATATTAGGTCACAAATTTAGTCTCAGCAAATTAAAAAAAAAAAAAAATTGAAATCATTCCAACCATCTTTTCAGACACAAAGACACACAGGATTTTAATCTACACCCTAGACCAACTGGACTTGGCAGATATATATGGAACATTTCACTCAACAGCTAAAGAATACACTTTCTTTTCATCAGCCCATGGTACATTCTCCAGGATAGACGGCATATTAGGTCACAAATTTAGTCTCAGCAAATTAAAAAAAAAAATTGAAATCATTCCAACCATCTTTTCAGAACACAATGGACTAAAACTGGAGAAAAACAATAAGGAAATCACTGGAAGCTATACAAATACATGGAAAATAAATAATAGGCTCCTGAATGACCTATGGTCCAAGAAGAAATTAAACAGAAAATCAAAGAATTTCTAGAAACTAATGAAAATAAAGATACATCATACCAAAACTTGTGGGATACTGCAAAAGCAGTACTGAGGCAAATTAATTGCAGTAAATGCTTATATCAAAAAAATGGGAAAGACTCCAAATAAATGACCTAATGCTACACCTCAAAAAACTTGAAAAACAACAACAATCCAAGTCTAAAGCCAGTAGACAGAAAGAAATAATTAAGATCAGAGCAGAACTAAATGAAATAGAGGCCCAAAAAACAATATAAAAGATCAACAAAACTGAAAGTTGTTTTTTGAGAAGAAAACCAAAATAGACACACCATTAGCTAGATGAACAAAAAAAAAAAGGAGAGAGAAGGCCCAAATAACAAAAATCAGAAATGAAAAGGGAGACATTACAACTGACACCACAGAAATACAAAGAATCATTAGAGACTATTCTAAACAACAGTATGACAACAAATTTGAAAATCTGGAATATATGGATACATTTTTAGACACATATAAATTACCAAGACTGAACCAAGAAGAGATAGAAAACCTGAACAGACCTAAAATAAGCAAGGAGATTGAAATGGTAATTTAGCAATCTTCCAACAAAAAAAAAGTCTGGATCCAGATGGCTTTACAGCTGAATTCCATCAAACTTTTAAAGAGGAGTTAATACCAATTCTCATGAAATTGTTCCAGACAATTGAAATAGATGCTACTCTCCCAAACTCATTCTATGAGGCCAACATAACTCTGATACCAAAACCAGTTGAAGACACAACAGAAAAAGAAAATTACAGGCCAATATCCTTGATGAACAAAATGCTAAAATCCTCAACAAAATATTAGCAATTAGAATACAGCAACATATTAAAAAATTATACACTATGATCAAGTGGGATTCATCCCAGGGATGCAAGGAAAAGTTAATGACTGTGATACATCACATCAACAAGCTCAAGGACAAAGACAATATGATTATCTCAATAGATGCTGAAAAAGCATTTGACAAAANAACAAATTAGGTATAGAAGGAAAGTATCTCAACATAATAAAAGCCATTTATGACTAGCCCACTGCCAGTATTACTCTGAATAGGGAAAAATTGAAGGCCTTCCCCTTAAGGACATGAACAAGACAAGCATGTCCAGTCTCACCACTTCTATTCAGCATACTGCTGGAGGTACTAGCTAGAGCAATCAGACAAGAGAAAGAAATAAAGGAAATCCAGATTGGA
>NW_007768317.1:0-1176 GCF_000696425.1 Galeopterus variegatus | reverse complement strand
TTGGAAAAGATGAAGTCAAACTTTCCCTATTTGCAGATGGCATGATACTATATATAGAAAAACCTAAGGACTCTATCAAAAAGCTCCTAGAGCTGGTTAATAACTTCATAACTTCAGTAATGTTGCAGGATAGAAGATACATGCCCCCAAATCAGTTGCATTTATATACTCAAATAATGAATTAACAGAAAGAGAAATAAAGAAAGTAAGCCCATTTATAATTGTCACCAAAAAAATACAATACCTAGGGAACAATATAACCAAGGAGGTGAAAGACTTCAACAATGAGAATTACAAACCACTTTTGAAAGAAATTAAAGAAGACACGAAAAATGGAAAGATATTCTTGCTCTTGGATTGGAAGAATTAAATTGTGAAATGTCTATACTACCCAAAGAGATCTACAGACTCAATGTAATCTCCATCAAAATACCAATGACATTTTTCACAGAAATGGAAAAAACAATCTTACCTTTCATATGGAAAAACAAACGACCCTGAATAGCCAAAGCAATCCTGAGCAAAAAAAAAAAATCAAAGCCAGAGGCATAACTCTGCCTGACTTCAAATTATACTACAAAGCTGTTATAAACAAAACAGCATGGTACTGGTATAAAAATAGACATTCAGACCAGTGGAATAGAATTGAGAACCCAGAAATCACTTCTCAGGTTTATAGCCATCTGATATTAGACAAAGGCAACAAAAATCTACATTGGGGAAAAGACTGCCTCTTCAACAAGTGGTGCTGGGAAAACTGGATATCCATTTGCAGAAGAATGAAACTAGATATTCATCTCTCACCATTCACTAAAATCAATTCAAAATGGATTAAAGACCTAGGTATAAGACCAGAAACTGTAAAATTACTAAGGGAAAATATAGATGAAACACTTCAGCAGTTAGGTCAGGGCACAGGCTTTATGAACATGAGCCGAAAGCACAAGTAGCAAAAGAAAAAATTAATAATTGAGACTATATCAAACTAAAAAGTTTCTGCACAGCAAAAGAAACAATAAATAGAGTGAAAAGACAACCTACAGAGTGGGATAAAATTTTTGCCTACTATGCATCTGACAAGGGACTACTATCCAGAATATACATAGAATTCAAGCAATTATACAGTAAAAAAAAAAAAAAAAAAAAAAAAAAAAAAAAGACCCAATTAAAGAATGG
>NW_007768316.1:5332-6112 GCF_000696425.1 Galeopterus variegatus | reverse complement strand
AGTGAATGCTTTGTAGTATTAAAATTTCTTATGTAAAAGAAGAAGGTTGTTTCTATTCCTCACAAAAGAGTTTAAATGTTAGCAAAAGTAAAGGATTTGCTAATTGTTATTTCCTGCTTTTTAATTTATATTTGTGTTTACAAATACAGCGAATGTGTAGTGTAGAAAAGCACAAACTGGTATACAGCACATGTGCAGTGTAGAAAAGCACAAACTGGTTTTTTTCACTGAAGTTTATCAGGTACTAGTTTCACTGGAATATATTCTAGATGCAGAACCTGGCACAGAAAAAAAAGAAATCACCCAAATTTGCTCGTCTATAAAACTGAAACAAACATCATGTGTTGACATTCCAAAGAGTTTTAGTGTAAAATTAATATCTCATAACAACTGAGTATAAAAATGTGATTTTAAAATCTCCCAACATCTTTTAAGAATTTTACATTTGACAATATGCTTTTGTAGGTTCATGTGACATTTTTTCACCTGATGGTACTCCCAACTGAATGCAATCCTTTCATTCTGGTGATATGTCTAACCGTTTTCATAGTAATACCGAATAGAAATTATTGTATAGTATAGGCTTATGCAAGAATATTGAGAATAAAATAGAAACAGCAACAACAATTGCTAATGTGTTTTAGGTGCTTAATTGGTGCCAGGAACTGTATTCAGTGCTTCTCTTTTGATAACTCTGTAAATCCTCTCAGTTCTATGACGTAAATACTATTATTATTCTGATCTTCTACTGGCAGATGTGGGGTGAAACTAAGATTTTAA
>NW_007768316.1:0-214 GCF_000696425.1 Galeopterus variegatus | reverse complement strand
TATGCCTGTTGGAAACTATAGAATTCAGCTACAGTCTATTCATAACTAATCCATTTGAAAATTATTTTATTAAATACAATATATGTCAGTCACAGCATATATAACATTTTGGGTATCTAATTAATTTCTCACTTGCTTATATTATAATATGCTCCCTTGCACATGTAGAACTTTAGCCTTGCTTGAAAATTTCAGTTTAATTAATTTTTGCTTT
>NW_007768315.1:5852-6112 GCF_000696425.1 Galeopterus variegatus | reverse complement strand
GTTACAAAAAAGACAAATACTATGTGATTCCAATTGCATGAGATACTTTGTTTAGAGTACTTAAATTACTAGAGACAAAGTAGAATGGTGGTTGCCAGGAGTTAGAGGAAGGGAAAATGGGGGGTTATTATGTAATAGGTATAAAGTTTCAGTTTCAGAAGATGAAGAGTTATGGAGAGAGATGGTGGTGATGGTAGCACAACACTATAAATGTATTTAATACCCCTGAACTGTACACTTAAAAATGGTTAAGATGGTAA
>NW_007768315.1:0-322 GCF_000696425.1 Galeopterus variegatus | reverse complement strand
TAAAAAGATTCAAGAGTTAAATATCTCTCTTTCTATAAATATATATATATAATATAAATATATAAATTTCACACCTGTATAAATGCACACAAACATATAAGAAAATACAAATGAATATCTGATCTTGAGAGAGCGTTCCAAGCCAAAAAGAAATGTAAATATTGTACACTCATGTTCATAGCAGCATTATTCACAATAGCTAAAATGCAGAGGCAACCCAAGTGTCCACTGACCGATGAATGGATAAACAAATGTGGTATATCCATACAATGGAATATTACTCAGCCTTGAAAAGGAAGGAAATTCTGCAATATGCTAGAGC
>NW_007768314.1:4731-6112 GCF_000696425.1 Galeopterus variegatus | reverse complement strand
AATCTTCCCAACAAGTAAGATTTGTCCTTTTGGGCCAGTCTTACATTTTGGTGCATTGGCCAGGAAGCGGCTCTCTCCGGGACCAGAGACTAGAGAACGGAGGATCGCTTGAGCAGGTACCATGGTTGGCTGTCTGTCTGTGTTTGTCTTTGTTGTCTGCTGTAAGTTGTCTGTTATAATCTGGTTTCAGTGGCTCTGAGACGGAGTCATCGGTCTGGTCTTGGTGGCTCTGGGACGGAATCATCAGTCTGGTTTCAGTTTTTCGGAGACTCCAGGACAGAGTCGCCGGTCTGGTTTCGGTTTTTCAGAGGCTCTGGGACGGAGTTGCCGGTCTGGTTTCAGTTTTTCAGAGGCTCCAGGATGGAGTCGCCGGTCTGGTTTCAGTTTATCTGAGGCTCCGAGACAGAGTCACAGGTCTGTGGTGGTCCATAGCAGCGGGTAGACGTACCGGTACGCCGCGGCCACAGAAATCCTGGAGGACACTTCAGATTCCTATGTTGGAGATGAATGGGTTCACCTCCACGGGAGATCTCTAGGAAGCAGACCCCTCCCGAGTTCTCTGATAATCTGGTTGTGGTGCCCGTGGCAGGGGCGCATCAGTGTTTTGGTTTCTGTTTGTCTGGTTGCATGTGTGTTGGGACTGACAACCTTTTGGGGTGACATGGGGCAGACTGTTTCGACCCCTTTGAATCTGACTCTGAAATACTGGACTGATGTGAAGGCCAGGGCTCATAATCTATCTGTACAGGTTAAGAAGGATAAGTGGGCAACTCTTTTTTCTTTGGAGTGGCCAACTTTTCAACTCGGGTGGCCTGCTGAAGGCTCTTTCTCCCCGCCACTGATCATGGTGGTAAAGAGGAAAATTTTTGTTTCCAATTCTAAGAGTCACCCAGACCAGGACCCTTATATCATTGTCTGGGAAGATCTGGTTGCAGACCCTCCTCTGTGGGTCTGTCCCTTTGTTCCCCTAACAGGTCCATCAGCTGTGTTTGCTCTTCAAGAGATAAGAAAGAAACCAGAGGTCCTACCTTCTACCGTATCGGACTTGCTTCTCCTAGACCCTCCTCCTCCTTATCCTCCATCCCTCCACCCTCAGGCAGCCCGCCCGTCAGCTCCGCCGGAGGACTCACAAGCAGCAAGGGAGGGACCTGCATAGGGGATGCGTAGTAAGTGAACAGCCCCTCTGGAGGCTGTTCCTACCCTCCCTCTGCGGGCCCTCCTGATGAGGAAGGCAACCAGCCTTTACAGTACTGGCCTTTCTCTTCCTCCGATGTTTACAACTGAAAATCTCAGAATCCCCCTTTCTCTGAGAACCCCCATGGTCTCACTAACCTTGTAGAATCCCTCCTCTTTACTCATCAGCCCACCTGGGATGACTGCC
>NW_007768314.1:4327-4669 GCF_000696425.1 Galeopterus variegatus | reverse complement strand
GCCAGGCTCTAATGGCAGGTCTCCAAGGGGCAGCAAAATGCCCCACCAATTTGACTAAGGTAAAAGAGGTAATCCAGGGACCCAATGAGTCTCCATCAGCATTTCTAAAGAGACTCATGAAAGCATTCCATCAGTTTGTCCCGTATGACCCTAGTAGCGAGGAGCACAAGGCTACAGTGACAGTTGCATTTATTGACCAGTCTAATAGAGACATCAGGAAAAAAACTGCAGAAGCTTGAAGGGTTGCAAGATAAGTCATTGAGGGAATTAGTGCAGGTGGCTAAAAAAGGTTATCACAATAGAGAGTCAGAAGAAAAAAAAGAAGAGAGAAAACAGAAAGAG
>NW_007768314.1:1437-2626 GCF_000696425.1 Galeopterus variegatus | reverse complement strand
GCTAAAAGCCAGCCCCCCGTCCACATAGGGCTGAAGGCTCAAGCCAGTCCTATAGCTGTCCGGCAGTACCCAATGTCCTGAGAGGCACATGAAGGCAACCGACCCCACATCACCCATTTGCTCCAGCTGGGGATCCTACAGAAGTGCCAATCAGCCTGGAACATGCCCTTGATACTGGTCCGAAAACCTGGGACTAATGATTACCGGCCGGTCCAGGACCTCTGAGAGGTAAACAAGCGGGTGACCGACCTCCACTCCACAGCTCCTAACCCCTATAATCTTTTAAGCTCTTTACCCCCAGACAGGACATGGTACTCGGTAGTGGATCTCAAAGATGCATTCTTCTGCTTACCATTGGCTGTAAAAAGTCAAGATTACTTTGCCTTCGAGTGGAAAGATCCAGAGACTGGCCTAGCAGGGCAACTCACGTGGACCCACCTGCCTCAAGGGTTCAAAAATTTGCCCACCATCTTTGACGAGGCCCTCCACCAAGACTTGGCTATGTTCCGGGTCTCTAACCCCCAGGTAACTCTGTTGCAGTATATAGATGACCTCCTCCTGGCAGCGGCCAACGAGGAACTGTGTCTGGAAGGAACAAAGCGTCTCCTCACAGAGTTGGGAGAACTGGGCTATCGAGCCTCCGCCAAAAAGGCTCAGATCTGCAATCAACAGGTCAGTTACCTGGGGTACCTTCTTAAAAACATGAAGAGATGGTTGTTTGAGGCCAGAAAAGAGACAGTGTTTCATATTCCGCCACCCGCTAATCCGAGACAAGTCAGGGAAATTTTAGGCACTGCCGGGTTCTGCCGCCTATGGATACCTGGTTTTGCTGAGATGGCAGCCCCGTTATATCCACTCACTAAGAACAGTCAGCCCTTCAAGTGGGGAAAGGAAGAACAACAGGCTTTTAACAACATCAAGACGGCCTTAATGTCCGCACCGGCTCTGGGGCTCCCCAACGTAACCAAGCCCTTCCACCTGTATGTGGCAGAAAATAAGAGGGTTGCAAAGGGGGTCCTAACTCAAAAACTGGGCCCCTGGAAAAGGCCTGTAGCATATCTTTCCAAAAAACTAGACCCAGTAGCCTCGGGGTGGCCAGCTTGTCTAAGGATCATAGCAGCAGTAGCAGTTCTGGTAAAAGATGCTGACAAGTTGACTATGGGACAGAGTTTGGTAATCTCAGCACCTC
>NW_007768314.1:0-1043 GCF_000696425.1 Galeopterus variegatus | reverse complement strand
TCGCATGACTCACTATCAGACTCTGTTACTGAACTCAGACCGAGTTACTTTCGCTCCCCTGACAAGCTTAAATCCAGCCATGTTGCTCCCAGACCATGACCTTGACCCTCCTATCCATGACTGCCAACAAGTGCTTGCTGAGGCACATGGATGGCGGAAAGACTTGTCATATCAGCCTCTGACGGACACCGAAGCCACCTGGTTCACTGACGGCAGCAGTTTTCTGGAGGAGGGAGTACAGAATGCAGAAGCCACTATAGTAGATGGCCAGAACCTGATATGGGCACAGGCCTTACCTGCAGGAACATCTGCCCAGAAGGCAGAACTCATCACCCTCACAAAAGCCCTTGAATTAGGAGAGGGCAAAAGAATCAACATCTACACAGACAGCAAGTATGCCTTCGCCACTGCCCATGTGCATGGTGCTATCTATCAACAGCAGGGTCTGCTAACCTCTGGAGGAAAAGAAATCAAAAACAAGGCAGAGATCTTAGCCCTGCTAGAGGCCCTTCACCGACCGCTAAAAGTGAGTATTATACACTGCCCAGGCCACCAGAGAGGGGATTCCCCCATCGCCAGGGGAAACAACTTGGCTGATTCTGAAACAAGGGTGGCAGCCCACAGGTCCACTTCTCTTCTGCTAGTTAACATCCCAAAGATAGAGGAACCCAAGTTTAAGTCCTCTGCTGAAGATGTAGCAGAGATCTCAAGGGACTCTAATAACCATTTCAATCAGGAAAAAGGGCGCTGGCATGCAGTGTCAGACAAGCTTATCTTGCCACAAGAACAAACACGCACCATGATCGAACAAATGCACCAATGGACTCATCTGGGAGTAAACAAATTGGTCCAGACTGCCCTAAGGAACAAATATCACATCATGGGGCTACAACAATTAGTAGAACAGATAGTTTATAAGTGTGTGCCATGTCAAAAGGTAAATGCTTGTAAGAATACCACGGGGCCTGGCCAAAGACCCAGAGGGGTATATTGGAAAATGGACTTTACAGAGATCAAGCCAGGTAAATATGGTTACAAGTATC
>NW_007768313.1:5206-6113 GCF_000696425.1 Galeopterus variegatus | reverse complement strand
ATTTTGTAGGTAGTCTCTTCACCTTGTTAACTGTTTCCTTTGATGTGCAAAAGCTTTTAGTTTGATGTAGTCCCAATGATCTATTTTTGCTTTAATTGCTTGTGCTTTTGAAGTCTTATTTAAAAAATCCTTGCCCAGCCCCATGTCATGAATTGTTTCCTCTAAGTTTTCTTCTAATAGTTTCACAGTTTTGGGTTTTACATTTAAATCTTTAATCCACTTTGAGTTGACTTTTGTTTATGGTGGGATATTGGTGCCTAGTATCTTCTGCCTGTGGATATCCAGTTTTCCTAGCATCACTTATTGAAGAGACCGTCTTTTCTTCAATATGTATTCTTGGCATCTTTGTCAAAGATCAGTTGGCTGGAGGTGCATACATTTATTTCTGAACTCTATTCTGTTCCACTGGTCTATGTGTCTGTTTTTATAGCATACGCTCTTAATATGTATATTCATGTCTTATAGCTAGGAAATTTTTCTTGAATTATATCTTTCAATATTTGTTTTATTCCATTATTTTGGTTTTCTTTTCAAAAGCTCCATGTATACATATCTCATATTTATAAACTATATATAAACACACATATAAATTATATATATAACTTTTTCTTTAATTAAACTTCTTCCTTCCTGACTTCCTTCTGTCCTTCCTTCCTTCCCTCTCCTATTCCGTCCTCTGTGTCCTTACTGTGTTTTCACCAGTGTCCCTTGGTTTTGTGCTCTTTCCATTTTTGTCTTTATTTCTTTAATTCCACTCCTTCTTTCCTGAGCTCTGCATTTATTTCCTCTTGTTGTTCACAGTCTCTTTCTTGAGCTCTTACAACTCAGATTTATGCTCTTTTTCATAGAAGCCATAGTTTCATTATTTTACTTAAATTCATGATGAAATGTTTGGTGACAATTTTTC
>NW_007768313.1:0-216 GCF_000696425.1 Galeopterus variegatus | reverse complement strand
GCTATTCGTATATCTTCTTTTAAGAAATATCTGTTAAGATCTGTTGCCCATTTCTCAATTGAATTATTTGCTTTTTTTTTGCTGTTGTTTAAATTCCTTATATATTATTGACATTAACCCCTTGTCAGATGTATAGGTTGCAAATATTTTCTCCCATTTTGTAGGTAGTCTCTTCACCTTGTTAACTGTTTCCTTTGATGTGCAAAAGCTTTTAGT
>NW_007768312.1:5841-6113 GCF_000696425.1 Galeopterus variegatus | reverse complement strand
ATCCCCAGGGCCAAAGGCTTCACTGCCACCCCATCACACATGCATACTCACACGCACACACACGCACACAGTCCACCCCTCTGTCCCACTGTCAGAGTGGAATGTGGGTGCAGCAGGCATGTGAGTGAGGGCCGTTAAACTGGATTAGAGGCTGCAAGGGCTTCCTTCCTTTACTCTGGGAATAATCAGAGGCCTTTGGCCCATCTGACACTTTTATTGCTGTCCAAAGCCTCCCTACCCCATTAAAATATCAGCAATTTGAGGTCTCTGTC
>NW_007768312.1:2163-2904 GCF_000696425.1 Galeopterus variegatus | reverse complement strand
TTCAAAAACTCTCTGATAAGAATTTCAGAGAAGCTCCCCATTTAGAATCCAGCAAAAATCACTGAGCCGAAGAAATGGTAATTAGAACAGAGGTAGAGCTAAAACAGTTTTGTTTTGGATAGTCTTTGAAATCACACTGCAAAACGCACAGAAACAGGCTTGGAAACGTGTTTTGTATATCAGTCCCTGAGACTCTCACTGGAGTTTGAGCTTTTAGAAGCAAGTTTAACTCTAAGAGAACAAGCAGCAGAATATGCTTCTCAAATCTACACTGTAGGAATTCAGGTTTGCAAGTTCTATGGCTAAGCCCATTGGATCATTCGTAGGAAATGGGTTGTGAGAATTCTCTTTCAAAATCTCTATGAAAAAGCGTCAGAGAAGCTTCCCATTTAGAATCCAGCACAACTCAATAAACCGAAGAATTGGTAGTTAGAACAGAGGTAGAGCTCAAAACAGTTTGGTTTCTAAAAGTCTATGCAAATCACACTGCAAAAGCCATTCAAACAGGCTTGGAAAGTGTGCTGTATATCTCTGCCAGAAACACTCACTGGAGGTTGAGCTTTTGAAAGAAAGTTGAACTCTAAGGGAACAAGCAGCAGAATGTGCTTCTCACATGTAGCCTGTAGGAATTCTGGTTTGCAAGTTCTGTGGGGAACCCCATTGGAGCCTTCATTCGAAATGGGCTGTGAAATTTCTTTTTCAAAACCTCTGTGAAAAAGAGTCAGAGAAGCTTCACCTTTT
>NW_007768312.1:0-611 GCF_000696425.1 Galeopterus variegatus | reverse complement strand
TCTTACCCTTTCCATGTCAAGAAATTCGTCATCTAGTTTTGTTCCTTCAGCACCACTTATTTTTTCACTAAATAGCTGCAGAAATAAACACAAGTAATTGCATTATACAATGATTCCTTATCACAGTTTTTACCTAAATTATTAAAACAGGATCAAAAAAAGCTCAGATTAAACTTGTTGAATTCTTTGAACTAAGTCCTTTAAGAAAATTGTTGTGAGTGACTATATCTACGAGCATGGGGAGACATACATTTCTCACTCAACAGATAATTATTATGCACCTACTATGCATAAAGCACATAGGTACTCTAGTACAAAGATGAGATAGGATCTTTGTCATTGAGGAACCCACAGTTCAGCAAAAGAGTTAATACACAAACTCTCAGTTGAAATACAATGGATGAGCAATAAGAGCAATTTAAAAAATAATACTACCAGATACAAATGACTGTAAACACACTAAGTGGTAGGCACTTCAGTGACACGCAGAAAGGCCTCAGAGCCCACAGCACTGGGGGCAGGTTCATAGAGGACCTGTTTCCTAGGAGATCTGGCATTTGAGCTATCTTTTAAGGACAGGGGACATTTCACAGGGCAGCACTGAAGGAAAG
>NW_007768311.1:5583-6113 GCF_000696425.1 Galeopterus variegatus | reverse complement strand
GGCATCTCAGGAAGCGAGGGTGACGTCCTCCATGCCATTCTCTATCTATTCAGGTTCGATATTGCAACTCCCTGGACGAGGAAGAGAAGAGAGAGTTGAAGCTGTTCAGCAACCAAAGGAAACGTGAGAACTTGGGCCGAGGCAATGTCAGGCCCTTCCCAGTCACGATGACAGGAGCTATTTGTGAACAGGTGAGTATGGATTCAGGGCAGTAGAGAGGCATTGTTCTGGCATCCTTTCACTCATTCGCTCAACAATTACTGAGTGCTGACTGTGTGCCGAGCACAGTTCTAGGCCTTGGAGATACAGCAGTGAACAAAAGACATAAAAGCTTAATCTCTCCCCTCTCAAAAGCTGTGTTCTTGGGGAAGAAGTTAGACCATAAGTTGAATCAAGAAAGTAGAAAATTACAGCAGGGAAGGGGACTAGGGAGTACTGGGAGTGTGGGGAGGCTGCCATTTTAAGTAAGGTGGCAGGGAAGACCCCACTTAGAAAGTGGCCACTGAGCAAAGATGTGCAAGAGGAAGTGA
>NW_007768311.1:0-721 GCF_000696425.1 Galeopterus variegatus | reverse complement strand
TGAATGTCTTTAATGTCCATCCCTTAATTCTTTGAGTTTTTTGTTTAACAAGAAGGAAAATATCTTTTGCGAGTTGGTGCACTTAACCAAAGCCCAGGAGAAGCTCTTTTCCTCCTGCACACAGATAAACTCGCAGGGACTGCCATGCAGCACCTCAGAGGCCTCTGGACCAACTCCTGGGGCTCAAGCCTTTGTTTTCCCATTTTCCCAAAATAAGATGGGAGAAGAGAAGCTGTGAGAAAGCACCCTGACACCTGTTCTGGCTTGCTGACCTAGAGTCGTTCTTTGGTGTTAAGGATCATTTACATGGGCACAGGGAAATGAAATTATCAGGTCCCTACAAGGAGATGAAAGTATCAGGTCCCTACAGTCAGTTTGGAAGAAGGAAAAAGCCCCAGATCTTCACTAGCACCAGATGATCTGGACCTTAGTGTGGTGAGCAGAGAGAGGTGATACAGGAGAAGGAGCAGCTGCAGAGCCTTTAGCCTGCCCAAGGCTAGGGCTCCGAAGTTTGGAGACTTTAGTAAACTCTTTTGGCTGTCAACTATCTCAGTAGAGATGCCTTAAGTAGCTCAAAGGCCTGTATTGTTAAAGTTCAGGAAAGGGCTATAAAACTAAATGGGAGTGTGTTCATGGGACAGTCTGAGGCATGGGGCTCCAGGCATCTCAGGAAGCGAGGGTGACGTCCTCCATGCCATTCTCTATCTATTCAGGTTCGATA
>NW_007768310.1:5661-6113 GCF_000696425.1 Galeopterus variegatus | reverse complement strand
ATCCTATTATGGTAATTGAAAGGTGGAGCCTTGAAGAGGTGATTGGATTGTAGAACTGTGCCATAGTGAATAGATTAAAAATGGTGGTCAGGGGTGTGGTTCTGAGGGCTTTGAAAGAAGAGGAGAGTCTGCCTCTGTCTCTTGCTCTCTCTGCTCTCTTTGCTTCTATAACCTTGCAATGTGAGACCCTTGGGTCGCTGTCACCATTACTGGATGGACTTTGGATTTCCCAGCCTTTGAAACTGTGAGAAATAAATTTGTTTTTCTTTATAAATAACCCAGTTCCAAGTATTTTGTTATAAGCAATGGAAACGGATTAATACAGAAAATTGGTACCAGAGAAGTGGAGTGTTTCTTATAACAAATACTTGAAAATGTGGCAGCAGCTTCAGAACTGGGTGTTAGGCAAAGGTTGGAGGAGTTTGGAGGACTCAGAAGAAGACAAAAAGATG
>NW_007768310.1:2404-2792 GCF_000696425.1 Galeopterus variegatus | reverse complement strand
TCCCCATATAGGATCCGAACCCACAGCGGGAGCGCCACTGCGCTCCCAGTGCTGCACTCTCCCAAGTGCGCCATGGGCTCAGCCCAAAAATCATCTATTTTTGACAAAAAAAATCACAAAATTCAACATCCCTCATGATAAAGGATCTCAACAAATTAGGTATAGAAGGAGAGTATCTCAACACAGTAAAACCCGTATATGACAAAACAATCACCAATATTATCCTGAAAGGAGAAAAACTGAAAGCTTTGTCCCTAAGAACAGGAAGAAAAGGATTCCCACTATCACCACTTCTATTTAACAAAGTATTGGAAGAATTAGACAGAACAATCAGGCAAGAGAAAGAAATAAAGGACATCCAGATTGGAAAAGATGAAGTCAAACTGTC
>NW_007768310.1:0-260 GCF_000696425.1 Galeopterus variegatus | reverse complement strand
TTTTTTTTTTTTTTTTTCCTAATTGCTCTAGCTAGGACTTTAATTTTGGAAAGATGTGGGAAAAGTGAACATTTTTATCTTTTACCAGATACTGGAGAAAAAGCTTTTACCTTTTCTTTGTACAGTGTAGTGGATTGAATTATGTCCCCCCAAAACTCATTGAAGCTTGAACTGTGTCCCCCAAATTTTATGTATTGGTAACTTAGCCCCCACTGTGACTGTCAAGAGGGTGGGAAATCCTATTATGGTAATTGAAAGGT
>NW_007768309.1:8463-9074 GCF_000696425.1 Galeopterus variegatus | reverse complement strand
TACATTCTAAATATGAGGAGTAAGAATACATATACATTAATGGAATTCTCAAACCCTTTTGTCTCCCTCTCTAGATAAGCAAAAAGCTAGCTGCCCCACCCCTACCCCACCTATTAACACTTTGATTAATGATAGGGAGCCACTTCCTTTCAGGTTTCTAGTAGATTCCTTCAACTTGTTTGCTCCTTTATTTGAGGAAACTCCCATCTGAGCAAGATTACCCACTCTTTCCATTGTAAACTTATGTTACTTAAGGCAGAACTAATTACAGAATAATGCAAGCAGTTTTTTAAATTAGTCTTATGTACGAAAAGTCAAACTTTAGATTCTGAACAATTTGTTGCAGATTTCCAGATGATTATCTTCAGACAACTTCATTATTTGTGGTTAATGAGTCCATGTTTTACCCCCTTCAAAATGAATGAGAATCGTGATTACTGTTTCAATAGCACTAGAGTAGGGAAAAGTGGCTGAGAGCTCAGTCTCTGTGGTCAGAGCTTCATTTTGGGCCCAACTTTGCTTCTTATGAGCTGGACTGACCTTGGCCCCAGTTTCATTTCTGTAAACTGCGGGCAGCAATAGTACCTACCAATTCACTGTTGTGTGGATCA
>NW_007768309.1:5886-6113 GCF_000696425.1 Galeopterus variegatus | reverse complement strand
TCCCAAAGTGAATTCAGAGTATTTTTTCTCTTGCATTCCTCACTCCACACATTTTTGGGTTGGGAGCTTTAATACATGGCCCTCATATCTATGCATTCTGCATCCATGGCTTCAACCAACCACAAATCAAAAATATTTGAAAAAGGAATTTTACAAAATTACAAAAATCAGGGCCGGCCCGGTGGCACACTGGATAAGTGCGCCGCTTGGGAAGCGCGGCGGCGCTC
>NW_007768309.1:4695-5388 GCF_000696425.1 Galeopterus variegatus | reverse complement strand
CTTCACAGAGAAGAAAACTGAGGTTAAGACAGCTTAAGTAACTTGACCTGTCACTTGTGACAGAGTTAGATTCAAACTTATTTCTTTCTGACTGTAGGGTCTACTATCTTTCCACTGTGCAGTGATGCTTCTGGGAATGTGTATTTGGCCAATATATCACACGCATCTTATGCACCTTCTGACAGTCTCTCAGGCCATTGCTCGACTCCTGGCTGCTTGTTCCTTTACCCTGCAGCCATTCCATTGACCACCACAGCCTACCAACCCCACTGGGATCCCCGGTGATCCGGCTGCCCAGGGTCGACAAGGTGCTTGCCCAGTGTATTTGGTATCTACTGCTGCACAGATAGTAGCTTTTTATCTCACAATTTCTGTGGGTCCTGGGCTATTCTCTCAGGCTTTGGGTCTCTCAAAAGGCTGCAATCAGTTTGTCGGTCAGGATTGCAGTCATATAGAGGCCCAACTGAGCAAGCGTCCCAGAGCACTCAAGTCCTTGTCAGCAGTATTCAGTTCCTCCCAAGCTATGGAGGCCTCTCTCTGTCCTGTGCCGTGGGGCCTCTCCATAGGACATATCACAACATGACAGCTGGCTTCATCAGAGAGCCCAAAAGGAGTATGAATGCCAGCAAGACAGAAGTCACAGTCTCTTATAACCTAAACTCAGAGTGACATCCCATCACTTTTGCAGTATTC
>NW_007768309.1:2109-3313 GCF_000696425.1 Galeopterus variegatus | reverse complement strand
TGTCCACATCCATTTTTGAGGAAAAATTAATCTTGTTCATGTCATAATTGAAGAGGATGGACAATGAACCACAGAAACTGTCACCTCTCCCAGGGTGATGGAGATGCAAAGGATTACTCAAAGTCCATTTCTCCAGGGCAGTGAGAGGCCCAGACGGGGTTAATCCCAGGCAATCCTTCAAGAGAGAAGAATTCCTAGGGAATAACCCCAAACGAGGTTTTCTCTCAGTTTTTATTCTCCAGGCAAGAAAGTTACAGAAAAACAACACAGGTGTTTGCAAAAAGAACAATGAGATTTTTGTCATGGCAACAATCATTAGATTTAGCTGCACCAAGGACAACTGCCCTAATAGCAAGCATATTTGCTGTGTTACAATTTTTTTTATCTCCAGAGAGACTTTAGTCCTGGGAAAGTTTTCTCCTTTTCCCAAGCTTAGCATTTCTATGTGCAATTTTAAAAAGTTAGGCTATATCTTAAGCTACAGGGCTTTGGCCTTGCTAAAACTACATTTGTTTGATTAATGTTGGTATCCTCCATAAGAAACAATAGCCAACACCAGAGATGTCTTGATTGGTTCATCTTACACAGTTCTGACTGAAGAATGACAGTGGAGCAAATGTTCCACTCGATAGGTACCAAAACTATTCCTCCTAGAGCAGCTGCAGAGAAGAGCATATCTTTCAATGCAAGTTTTAAACAAGTGGGACCAAGATCCTGAAACATTTCTTCAAAGGATTGTAACAGGAGATGCAACATGGCCTTACCAGTACCATCCTGAAGACAAAGCACAATCAAAGGCTACCGGGGGTGGAAGTCATCCAGTCAAAGCAAAAGTGGGCTGGTCAATGGCAACAGTTTTTTGGGATACTCAAGGCATTTTGCTTGTTGACTTTTTGGAGAGCCAAAGAGCAATAGCATCTGCTTATTATTATTGAGAGTGTTTTGAGAAAGGTAGCCAAAGCTTTAGCAGAAAAACTCCCGGAAACCTTCTCCAGAGGGTTCTTCTCTCCCATGGCAATGCTCCTGCTCATTCCTCTCATTGAACAAGCGCAATTTTTCAAGAGTTTTGATCAGAAATCATTAGGCATCCACCTTTCAGTCCTGATTTGGCTCCTTCTGATTTCTTTTTGTTTCCTAATCTCAAAAAAAAAAAAAAAAAACTTTAAAAGGCACCCATTTTTCTTCAGTTAATTATGTGGGCGGG
>NW_007768309.1:0-787 GCF_000696425.1 Galeopterus variegatus | reverse complement strand
TTAGCACATTGGGAAGAACAGGTGCTAGGGTGCCTGGGCACACCTACTACAGGTCATTGAGAGTGGTCCTCAGTTAGCTAGAGTTTCAGTAGTGCTGGGGGAGGACAAGGAATTGAGGACCTGAGGTTATTAGTCTTGATGCTACAAAGCCTAATAAATGTCCAATCAGAATTGGAAAGAATTGGTACATTGATATTAAGGTATTAGTCAGGTTTCCAGAGAAATAGAACCAGCAGAATGTATATGTATAGACAGAGGTTTATTTTAAGAAATTGGCTCAGGTGATTGTGGAAGCTTTGCAAGTCCAAATTATTTAGAGTAGGCTGGCAGGCTGGGGATCCAGAAAAGAGTTGCAGGTTGAGTCCAAAGACAATTTGCTGGAGAATTTCTTCTTGCTCATGGGAGGTCAGTCTGTTCTATTCAGGATTTCAACTGATTGGTTGGGGCCCACCCACATTATGGAGGGCAATTTACTCAAAGTCCACCAATTTAAATATTAATCTTATCCAAAAACCAACTTTACAGAAGCATCCAGAATAAAGTCTGACCAAATATCTGGGCACTATGGCCCAGACGAGTTATACACAAAATTAACCATCACAATAGGAAACTTTTAAATATTCCTTTGTGTTGAAAGCCCAGATCCCCCATCATCTCATCTCCTTAAGAAGAAATAGAATTAAATTGCCCAGATTTTACCTAATGGTTTCTTTCTTGTTCTCTGAGTCCCAAAGTGAATTCAGAGTATTTTTTCTCTTGCATTCCTCACTCCACACATTTTTGGGTT
>NW_007768308.1:5898-6113 GCF_000696425.1 Galeopterus variegatus | reverse complement strand
CACTGTTCAGCTGCACTCTGGGATTTGTATAGACAATCCAGTATTGAAGCTTTTCAAGTTTAAGCAGTGCTGTTTCTTCTGTCTGCCCTTGTCTTCTTACTAGAAAAGGGGGTGAGAAAAACCTGAGGAGGCCATTTTGGGGGTGCCTAGAGGTGGGTGCACTTGAAAGGGAAACGTAAAAGGGCTTAAGTCTATTCATTTCGCCCTTTCATGCT
>NW_007768308.1:0-388 GCF_000696425.1 Galeopterus variegatus | reverse complement strand
CCAGTGGCAATGCCTAGCTCCAAGAGGAAGAAGAGGTGAGTGAATTGAAAATAGCAGCCTGCTGAAAAAGCTGAAGAAAGAGAATGAGTTTGCAAGATTCAGATGCATAGGGAAAACCTTTCCCCCTCTCTTTCCAGATACAAGCTCCTACTTACCCACATGTGTTTTACCCTCACCACTGGAAAATCCTGGCTTGATAATTTTCTGTCACCTTTTGAAGGTAGCACAGACTAGTTTCCCTCCTGTGTCCAGTTTCTGCAAACTCACAAAGATCTTTGGGATGAAAATGAAAATTGCATTTCATTAAGTGGTTATAAGGCAACTCCAGTGGAGTCAGAGGAAGGAAACCGGGGCAGGCCTTCCATAAATGAATACTGTGAAAGGAGGA
>NW_007768307.1:5211-6113 GCF_000696425.1 Galeopterus variegatus | reverse complement strand
GTCACAAAGTCTTTCTCTCCATATTCCCCAGTGCTAAGCATCATTTTGGAACATAAGCAAAATCCAGAAGTGTTTGTGGAATGAATGAGTGAATCAATCAATCAATTGCTGGTTATTTATTATATTACTCGAGCTCTCACGATACTCTTAGGTTGGGTATCGTTTGGCATCATTGCCCCTACACTGAATGGCCTCAAACCAATTATTAGTAGAAGTGATAGTACTGTTTTGATTCTTGTATCTATTTTGGATGATCTTTCTTTGTTTTCCCATCCTGCTATTGTCAGTGTATCCACATGCATTAGGGTCTTGAGTCCTGCTCCCAAATCCTAATGTGCTGCCTCTAAAATGCAGTGAGCTAGGAAACAAGGAACCTGCATTTTTTGGAATTCTGTGCAAAGTAAACACAGTCTGAGAGTCCACAGGTTTCTGATAAGTAAATGGCATGGATTCTGCATCTGTTTGGCTGCTTAGAGATCCTTTGTGCTCACTCCCTGGATCACCTCTGTGTACTGGATAATTGAGGTTACCAGCAAGGGACACTTCCAGTTAGGTGAAGTTTTGCTACATCAAGAGCCTCTTGTGAGCTTTTCTAGGCTATGCAGTACTGCCCTCAGGGAGTCACTTTCCAGTGGGAGGGATAAATGTCCCATGGGAAGCAAGGTGACAAAGCTCACACCAGACTCCAGCACATACATCCACAGTGCTCCTACAATGCTGCAGGTATCTGTTTACACGGCTGTGTCCCTCCACTGAACTGGAAGCAACTTGGGGGCAGGGATTGTGATCATTCCTCATTATGCCCTGCAACTAGCACAGAGCGCAGCTCCAGATGAGGACTCCAACAGAATTTGGAGAGGGGGAAGAAAGAAGAAAGGATATTCGTGTTTGCTAAGGCCTGG
>NW_007768307.1:0-367 GCF_000696425.1 Galeopterus variegatus | reverse complement strand
ATAATTATTAAGTATCTTCAAAATGTTTAGCTGTGTGCTGCTCAAAATGATCCTGAATACCATCAACCAAGTAAATGCACAGCATACTCTTGGGAGATGCTGGCATATACTTGGTTGCAAAAGAAAGGTTGACGGAGAAACAAATGTGCCTGTCCTGGAGTTAGAGAAAACCTAGATTCTCTACATTCATTACTGTGTGAAAGGAGCCACTCAAGTCTCTGAGCATCTGTTTCCTCCTCTTTAAATTGTGGATTAAATAGTACATATATCCCAGGGTGTCATAAGGCTTAAGGGAGATAAAGTATATAAAATATTTTAGTATAGAGCCCAGCATGCAGCAGTCACTCAGTAAGGAATAGTAGTTGTC
>NW_007768306.1:5311-6113 GCF_000696425.1 Galeopterus variegatus | reverse complement strand
CCCTCACATGGGGTGGGAGTTGGGTGCAGGAGGGAGAAATGTTGCTGGGAGAGATGGAGGGATTCTAAAGGGTGAGAATCAAGTTGAAATTGGTGCAAGGTCAGCCAAGAGCTGGGACAGGCCACATGTGTGGCTCTCCCTTATTGGACCACTTAAGGAAAGACAGAGCCTGGGAGCAGTGGCCCAAATCTGCTCCCAAGTACCTTGAGGTGGAGGACCCTCTGTCCTCACAAGCGTGATCGGGACCCAGGCTGACCAAGGGGCACGGCTGGGCTGGGCCGCACTCAGGAGCTGCTTGTCTCGGCAGAGTGGGGCGAGATGCAGAACATCACCACCACGCGGGAGCGGGTGGAGCTGCGGGGCATGGAGAAGTTCACCAACTACAGCGTGCAGGTGCTGGCCTACACCCAGGCCGGGGATGGCGTGCGCAGCAGTGTGCTCTACATCCAGACCAAGGAAGACGGTGAGTCCTCTCTCCACCAGGCCCACGGGGCAGCCTGTCCTCGAGCCGCCCCGCTGTCCCCCCAGCCCAGGAGGAGGGGTGAGTGCAGGGCACCATGCTTTCTCCTGGCCCTTTGAGCCATTGTAGGGTGGCTTGGAGGACTCTGGGGTCCTGCTGTGGGGAGAACACAGCTTCTCATAGGTTGTGGTGAAATGCTCTAGGATGCATGCACAGACGTAAAAGCAACTGCAACCCTTCCTGTCCCCACCCACACCCACACACACACCGGCCCTCTGCAGCACTGAGTCAGAAACCAGTAAACCCTCTCCTCCCAGCCCTGCCCCAAGGGCATCCTTTTGG
>NW_007768306.1:3026-3573 GCF_000696425.1 Galeopterus variegatus | reverse complement strand
CTGTATAGAACGCCTGTCCAGGAGGTGCCGTGTGCGACCGGCACACAGCTATGGTCTCCTGCTCCCAGGCCTCCACTTTCCTCCCTACCCTGCCCCAACCCCATCACTAAGTTGTTCCGAGCTGGTTGATGTGAACAGTGGGGAGCACATAATGGACACGTAAATGGCAGCCATCACTGGTGTTATAGCTTCCTTCCCACTCAGCCTCAGTTTTCTCAAGGGATATGGAGACCCAGAGTCTAGGTCCTACCCATACAATGTGGCAGAAGGTGCTGGAAGGTTAGAGGTGTTGAAAAGGCTGGCAGTGATGGGGGAGAAGTTGCCAGCACAGCCCAACCCTTGAGGACTGGACCAGCTCCCAGCTCAGCTTAATCTCCTCTCTCTCCCTAAGCCCCTTCCTCTCCACCAGCCCCGCTTTCCTCTTAAGCTCTGAGCAATTCAATATTTACCAACCTGCCTGCCCTACTTTTCCTGTCATTAATCCCCCCATCAAGCCCTCCTGGGACAGCTCCAGACAGAGCCACCTGCTTTTGCTTAAAGATTGAGC
>NW_007768306.1:0-597 GCF_000696425.1 Galeopterus variegatus | reverse complement strand
CAGCAAGGTGCTGGGGTGGGTTTGCAGGTGCTTATCTCCACAAGGCCTGTCCTCGGCCAGTATCTGGGCCTATTGTTCTGCAAGCCCAGTAGTTGCAGTGGGAGGCTTAGGAGCCTGTCTCTTTTCCTCCTTCCACGACCCTGGCCTTCCCATGGGACCCTCTCCCTGAGCCCTTCTTTAGAGTCTAGGAGAAGTTCTCAGGCAGAGCCAGGATGGTGGGTCGTCACTGAGCCTTCCTAGCTGAGCTGTCAACTCCAGCAGCCTCTCCCAGGTTCTCTGCGCAGGTTCCTTGCAGGGAATGGTGGGTGTCTTCAATGGAGGAGAGAAGGCAGTTGGGTCACTTAGCCCCTTACACTGACTGAGCATCCAAGGCATGGGCCCAGGAGCAGTCAGAGGCAGGGGAGGCATGTTAGGAATGATCTCCAGGTTGACATGCTGCCCAGGAAGATATTACAGCCCGAGAAGGGGCTGGGGCAGCAAGGAGGAGGGGCTGCTGAGTCCTCCCACCTGGGCTAGGCTCCCTCCAGATACAAGCCACCCCTCACATGGGGTGGGAGTTGGGTGCAGGAGGGAGAAATGTTGCTGGGAGAGATGGAG
>NW_007768305.1:5899-6113 GCF_000696425.1 Galeopterus variegatus | reverse complement strand
GGTGCCTGTATATTGTGCAGAACCATCTGTTAACCAGGCTCTAGCCTTGTTTTCCTCTGTCACCTGATCATAGGGAGCTCCCCATGAGGCCACAGGTGCAGGCTGGGGAAGAGAAGGCAGTTTAGCAGAAGTAGGAACCATGGGCATTTGGGCCACTTCTTCGTGTAACTTACTTGTGCCTTCAGGACCTGCTCGGGTCTGATCACATATGATT
>NW_007768305.1:0-400 GCF_000696425.1 Galeopterus variegatus | reverse complement strand
AGTGAGCGGCCGGTCTGTATGTGGGATCCAAACCCTCAGCGGGAGCGCCGCCGCGCTCCCAGTGGCACACTGTAGCAGTGCGCCACCGGGCCGGCCCTGAGGTCAGCTTTTGATAGGCATTCACATGGGAAACAAATACGTTCACATCCTTTGCCCACTCAGAGAGATCTGTCCACATACCTCTTCCTCAACTTCTTTCTCACCAATTTTCCAATTATGTTCCTTCCATGTCCCTGACCATTTGGCCAAACCATTAGATACAACCCATGAATTGGCATATAATCACACATCTAGCCACTTCTTCTTCCAAGCAAAGTGCATAACCAGGTGCACTGCCCAAACCTCAGCCCATTGAGAAGACTTCCCCTTACTACTGTCCTTCAGGGATGTCCCAGAAAAA
>NW_007768304.1:5463-6113 GCF_000696425.1 Galeopterus variegatus | reverse complement strand
CATTTTGAATATAATGTGCCTTGGAGAGGACCTTTTGGGGTTGAATATATTTGGGAACCTGTGAGCTTCCTGAATCTGTGTGTCCATATCTCTACAAAGACTTGCAAAGTTTTCAGCTGTTACTTCATTAAATAGAATTTTGATGCATTTTTCCTTCTCTTTTTCTTTGAGAATATCCATCATTTGCATATTTGTTCACTTAATGGTATCCCATAGTTCCTGTAGGCTTCATTCACTTTCTAAATTGTCATCTATTTTCCCTAATTAGGAAAGTTCAAATGTCCTATGTCAAGTTCAGAGATTCTTTCTTCTGCTTGCTCTAGTCTGCTGTTGAAACTCTATTGCATTTTTTTTTTCTGATTCATTGAATTCTTCAGCTTCAAGATTTCTGTTTGTTCCTATTTTATGAAATCTGTCTGTTAAATTTCTGATTTGTATCATGAATTGTTTTCAAGATTTTGTTGAATTGTCTATCTGTATTCTCTTGCACCTTATTGAGTTTTCTTAAGATTATTATTTTGAATTCCTTTTCTGGCCGTTTATTGGTTTCCTTTGTGGGGGGGGGGTCTGTTACTGGCATTTCATTGTGTTCCTTTTGCAGTGTCCTATTTCCTTGCTTTTTCATGGTTCTTGTGTCCCTCTGCATTGAT
>NW_007768304.1:0-356 GCF_000696425.1 Galeopterus variegatus | reverse complement strand
CCCTTGAGCATTTCTTGTAAGGCTAGCCTAGTGGTGATGAATTCCCTTAGTTTTTGCCTGTTTGTGAAAAACTGTACTTCTCCTTCATTCCTGAAGAATAGCTTTGCTGCATATAGTATTCTTGGATGGCTTTTTTTTTTTCTTTAAGCACCTTGAATGTATCATCCCATTGTCTCCTGGCCTATAAGGTTGCTGATGGGAAATCTGCTATTAGTGTAATGGGGATTCCCTAATATATTATCTAATGCTTTTCTCTTGATATTTTTAGAATTCTCTCTTTGTCTTTAATCTTTGACATTTTGAATATAATGTGCCTTGGAGAGGACCTTTTGGGGTTGAATATATTTGGGAACCTG
>NW_007768303.1:5439-6113 GCF_000696425.1 Galeopterus variegatus | reverse complement strand
AGGTTGGAGAACAGACCCTGAGGAGGCCTGATGGGAACGGGAAGTATGTGTTTCAATTTAAAAACAACATTCACTAGAGAGGTCGGATATAGCAAGAACAGGAAGGATCTTGAAGGCAAGCTTTGTTGGTTTGGGATGCAGTTGTCAAAGGCAGCCTCTGTTGATTCTTGGTTGGAAAAACTAGTCTTTCAATATGGTAAGTCCTGGAGGAGTTTGTACAGGTGGGTCAGAGGGAGAGAGACAGTGGAGACCAGAGGAAGTCCACAAACATTTATTGAGCACCTACTATCTTCTAGGCATTTCTCTGCATAACTGAGAATACAATAGAGAACAAGCCAGAGACTGGTTTTGCTTGCAATGAGTGAACAGTTATAGGGCATTAAGAAAGGAAAGGGTAATTAGAAGGGGTATTAGTTAGTTTCTGTTGCTTATAACAAAAATATCTGGAAGTGGGTAATTTATAAGAAAATGAAATTTATTGCTTACAGTTTTGGGGACTGGGAGGTCTAAAGTTCAGGGAACACATTTGGTGCAGGCCTTGGTGGTGGTAACAGTGACCCAGGGGTCTCACATGGCAGAAAATGGCAGAACAGAGAGAGACTAACCTTTCACGTGCTCTTCTTTTAAAGCCCTCAGAACCACACTCCTGACCATCATTATTAATCTATTCACTA
>NW_007768303.1:0-460 GCF_000696425.1 Galeopterus variegatus | reverse complement strand
ATTATGCATTTGGCAGGACCTGGCTGGTAAATTAAATTAGCCTCTCAGCAATTATTCGGCACCCTCCATGAGCCCTGACCTGCTACATATAGCCTCACAACCTTAGCGTTAATTACATTAAGACACTACTGGAAAATTATTGGGATCTCTGAGCAGGAGCCTACTTGGAGTGGCAACCTGCAGAAAAACAGTGAGAAAATAAAGTAGCAAGTATATATCAAAGAAAGAAAGTCTTGCTGTGCAACAAGAGGAGAAAGAGACTTCATGAAGCATGATTTGAACTTTCCATGAAGAACAACTAGAATTTTGAGGGAGGGAGGGGAAAGGAAGGCAGGCTGTTTTGAGTCAGGGGTGAGCAGTCCTGAAGATTCACACACGCATGTAATTTGGCAAGGGTGGAGGTTGGAGAACAGACCCTGAGGAGGCCTGATGGGAACGGGAAGTATGTGTTTCAATTTAA
>NW_007768302.1:5903-6113 GCF_000696425.1 Galeopterus variegatus | reverse complement strand
ATAATAATAATGGTGCCAAGAAAAGGATGGAGGAAATAAATGTCAACTGCTAATAAGGCCCATATACTACACATGAAATTGTATAATATTATTTGAAGATGGATTGAGATTGTTTGAAGATTTATATTGTAAACCCAATGGTAAGCTAAAAAAGCATTTTAAAAATAGGTATAAATAATAAGCCAATATTAGAAATAAAATAGAATTATA
>NW_007768302.1:0-649 GCF_000696425.1 Galeopterus variegatus | reverse complement strand
AAAATCTCAGATAAGACTAAACAAAAGCCCCCACCCAAAACACACACACACACACACACACGCACACACGCACACACGCACACACACTACATGTATCCTAATATAATTCTTGAAAACTAACTATAAAGAAAGAATTCTTGAGGTAGTGAGAGATGAAAGACATGTTACAAAGAGAGGAAAAAAATAAAAATTACAGCAGGCTTTTTGCTAGAAATTTCTACACATATCAGAAGGCAATATAGTAATATCTTTAAAGCGCAAAAAATGGGGGAAAAATGTCTGCCCAAATTCTATATGCAGCAAAAATATCTCCAAAATATAAAGGAGACATAATTACTCCCCGATAAACAACAATGGACAAAATACAGGGGGACATTCTGTGCTCTCGAAAAAATGTTAAGGGAAGTTATCCAGGTAGAAGAAATATAATGCCAAAGAGAAACGTTTATCTACACAGTGAAATGGAAGAGTCCTCTAAACGTGATATATTGAAGGTAAATACAACACTTTAGGAAATATATTGATTGTTCTACAAGGCCATTGGCTAAAGCAAAAAATATCAATGTATAATATACTTATAGCCTATGTAACAATAATAATATATATTATATTTTATAATAATAATAAATATATTATAATATATAAAAAA
>NW_007768301.1:5623-6113 GCF_000696425.1 Galeopterus variegatus | reverse complement strand
AATTCTGAAAATTCCTAAAACCAAGTCATAACTTTAGGAAATAAACAACTATAAAGATACATACTTAGGTTTAAAAAAAAAGTAACATGTTCAACTTACCTTTCTAATATCTCATCAAGGACATGAAAAGAGGTATTTCCAGGAACAGTTCTACTATGAATTTCCATCTCCAGCCCCGCCCCCACCCTGAGGGCAGGACTCAGGGGCGTCTGCAGAGGAAGCACTTATTTTTTTTTTTTTGTGACCCGTAAGGGAATCGTCACCCTTGGCTTGGTGTCACCAGCACTGCGCTCAGCCAGTGAGCACACCGGCCACTCCTATATAGGATTCGAACCCTGGCGGGAGCGCCACCGCACTCCCAAGCAGCGCACTCTCCAGTGCGCCACTGGGCCGGCCTGAGGAAGCACTTCTAAAGCAAATTCCCAGAGTCTGTTCTTCAGAAGAAACCTCAGGGGTGCTGGCTTCATTTACTCTGGAATGGCTTTCAGTT
>NW_007768301.1:0-577 GCF_000696425.1 Galeopterus variegatus | reverse complement strand
GGTGAGGTCTGCCTCACCTGGGTGGGCTGCAGGAGCAGAACAGGACAAATTTTACAACCCTGGGCAGAGCAAGAGCTTCAGAAATGCCAGCATCTTGTTAAATATTCACGGTCCATTTCCCTCAATGTTGAAAATCCTTAGGTTACACTGGTGTCGAAACATGTTATTGGACCGGTTTTAAGGCTAAGAAAGAGAATATGAATTTGAGATATTGTATTACATCATTTCATTATTTCCAAAATTTGTGTAGATCCTAAAACTGGATCAGGGTTTGCAAACATGGGGAAAACCTCATGGGAACAGGACATAAGGTAAAGTTGGCAGGATAGTAAAGTATGGGGAATTAGTCCACTGGAGCAAAGCACCTTGTCTCAGTGACTGTGTCCTGGCCTGGAAGTGCAGGGCTACCTTCAGTTTTAGCTCTCTCTGCTTGACTAAAGATGCCTTAGCAATTACAATTCAGTTCTCTGTACCCACTGAAAAAATAAAGTCTGGAGATTACTGTACCCTAGCAATAATTCTGAAAATTCCTAAAACCAAGTCATAACTTTAGGAAATAAACAACTATAAAGATACA
>NW_007768300.1:5912-6113 GCF_000696425.1 Galeopterus variegatus | reverse complement strand
TGGATTCTTTTCCCAGGGTGTTTGTTTAGTCAACAGCCTTGGAAGACAGAGACAGTGTCTCCCTCCAGAGCACAGAGCAGAGTTGCTCACTCTCCAGTGTGATAAAGATAAAGTCTCCTTCTGGGGCAGATGTCAGGCATGCTGGCTTGCAGCTCGTTATAAAAGATTTGGGTTCCCTAAACTCAAGGTTCTTCAGCTGTG
>NW_007768300.1:0-363 GCF_000696425.1 Galeopterus variegatus | reverse complement strand
GGCAGCAAATCAACAGAGGAACAGTTAATCTCTCAGATGGAGAGAACAAACGGATGGTTATTAGAGGAGAGGGGGGAAGGAAAAGGGGAGAGATTGGACAAGGGACATAAAGAATAAGTGTGATTTGTAACAATGAATATGCTAATAAAAATAAATTAAAAAAACACGAGAAGCAATAGGTGCTGCAAAGACAAAAAACAGGATGAGTGACACAGAGTGATGGGGGTCTGTAGAGAGACCATTTTCATAAATGTCTGCATTTCTGCACATCTTACAAACAAGGGCACTGATGGCCTCTGCTCTGGATTCTTTTCCCAGGGTGTTTGTTTAGTCAACAGCCTTGGAAGACAGAGACAGTGTCTC
>NW_007768299.1:5815-6113 GCF_000696425.1 Galeopterus variegatus | reverse complement strand
TATTTTTATTAACTCCTAAGATAATCACAGAGTAAGGAATTATTAACATCTCTATTTTGAAGAAATTGAGAACAGCAAGGCTGATTAATTTCCCCTAGTTAATCCAGTTGCCAAGTGATAGACTAGGGATTCAAACTCGCATTGTTATGTACATATTATTATTATTGATATTGAACTTTTTTCAGGATAAAATGCATATATCATCCCCGTTTACTCCTAAACACTTCAGTGTGTTTGCCAAGAACAGGGAGATTCTCTTACACAACCATAGTATAAAAAAGGGAACTTAATACTGATA
>NW_007768299.1:0-426 GCF_000696425.1 Galeopterus variegatus | reverse complement strand
CTAGCCATTTATTTTTTTGTGCACTCATTTCCTTGTTTCTTTTGGAGAACAGATCCCCCCTTCTACCCACAGATGAAAGCCTCATTCTTGTGTCTCTTCACCAACCTCACTGGCTATCCTCTTTTGACTAGGGGTGAGAACATAACCCAATCCAGGCCTCAGGAACTTTCAAACCAGAAGTGAGAGTCCACATTTTGTAGCTCTGAAGATGTATCCCAGCGCTGTTAACAGAGGCTCCAAAAATGGACATTGTTATTAAAATTACTCATGGAATACAGATCTATAGTATTCACACATTTATGCACTTGACAAATATTTCTTGAGTGTAAGCTCAGTGCCTGGCATTAGGTCATGTATTTTGTACATATTTTTATTAACTCCTAAGATAATCACAGAGTAAGGAATTATTAACATCTCTATTTTGAA
>NW_007768298.1:5703-6113 GCF_000696425.1 Galeopterus variegatus | reverse complement strand
CTCCAGGGAGGGTCAGATAGTAACTACGGTTTATCGACACTTGACTAAGAGCATCATCTCATTGAAGTTGGTTTACAGATGAGCTGACTCCTCTGTTAGCCAGAGTGGGAGTGAATGCCAGTGGCCACACAGCTGAAAGGGCAGCACAGCTGAGTTTGGTTTAGGTGGGTCTGAGCGCAAGGCCCAGGATGGCCACCACTATGCCGTGAAGCCTCCTTCTGGGGAGCTAGTTCTGTTTACCACTCGCCCTCCCCAGATTTCCCATTTTTCACCTGGGTAGATCTGAGTGTCACTTGCTCAAGGGTGCACATGGGAGGAAATAATGTTGGGAGATGTATCCCAGGACTTAGTGGTTCCAAGGACTTCCCTTTGTTCTCTCATCCCCCAAGGTGTTTTCCTGAGAACTCTAG
>NW_007768298.1:0-525 GCF_000696425.1 Galeopterus variegatus | reverse complement strand
TCAGTAGGTTAGATTTATTAAATTTTCAACATATGATATTTTCCATTTACCATGGGTTCATCTGGACATAACCCTATCATAAGTCCAGGAGCATCTGTATACTATTTAGCCCTTATTTCAACTTGTCGAGTGCAAACCCACTCATTATATGTAAGTACCAGCACCTGACATCTTGCTATGTGGTCTAGTCTAATGTAGGGATCAGGAAACTAGAGCCCAAGGGCCAAATCCCTCCTGTGAGCTGTTTTTGCACAGGTCATGGGCTAAGAATATTCTTTACATTTTTAAAGGGTTGTTTAAAAAACGAATATGCAATAGAGACCCTATGTGTACCGCGAATCCTAAAATATTTACTGTCTGGTCCTTTCCAGAAAACGTTTGCTGATTCCTGGTGTACTAAAATAATGCTCAAACATTTATATATTGAAATACATAGTTCATTATGAACTATTTTCTTTATGTCTCCTTTATATTACAGTGAGGGCAATATATTGATTCAAGCGATTTGTCTGCCTGTTGGGTATT
>NW_007768297.1:5854-6113 GCF_000696425.1 Galeopterus variegatus | reverse complement strand
TGGAAAGTATGACATTTGTTTTAGGAATTTTACCAAAATAATAGTTTCCTTTTTTTTTTTTTGACCGGTAAGGGGATTGCAACCCTCGGCACAGTGTGGTCTGCACCACGCTCAGCCAGTGAGCGCACCAGCCATCCCTATGTAGGATCCAAACCCACGGCCTCGGCGCTACCAGCGCTGCACTCTTCCAAGTGAGCAACAGGGTCGGTCCCAGAAAATCTCCTTTTTAAAACAGGGCCTAAGCATAAATGGCTTAACT
>NW_007768297.1:0-312 GCF_000696425.1 Galeopterus variegatus | reverse complement strand
TTTTTGAAATTTTGCATTATCAATTAAAAAACTGGCCTAAGCTGACTTTGATGATTAGTGAGTTGCAGAAGTCTAGAAAGTGAGACTCTGCTCTAAATTAGCCAGACCTTTGTGGTGGGAGGCACACAACTGAACACAACTCAACATGTGCTTATTAAGCACCTACTGTGTGCACAGCATTGCACCCAGAAATTGATTGGGGGAGCTATGTAGTAAGTTCAGAGGTCGCTGAGGAACAGCTTTTCCTAGAGTCCCTGGACACCTCTGGATTCCCACCAGAAGCAAAATAGAAGAGATGAAAAAAAAAAAAAA
>NW_007768296.1:5885-6113 GCF_000696425.1 Galeopterus variegatus | reverse complement strand
CTCTTGGCACTGGAGGTGGTAGCTGATGCCTTGGATATGGATGACAATCAGAGGGGGCGTAGACAGTGGTGAAAGTGGGAACAAAGCTTTGGGCTGGCTGATCGAAGATGAGATCCCAGCAGAGGGGACTGAGATGAGCCAGCCACAGAGGCGGGGGTGGGGGGGCAAGCTCTGAGAGGAGAGAGGGGAGAGAGGGGCAGGAAAGTCAAGAAGTGGTGGTCGACCGTG
>NW_007768296.1:0-462 GCF_000696425.1 Galeopterus variegatus | reverse complement strand
GCTGTCCCCAGTACTCCTCAACAGGAGCATAAACCTCTCATATCTCCGTGTCTGTCTCCTGCAATGTGTCTGCACTCCCAGGGCAAGGAGGGGCTGCTGCCATTGGTTTCATTTGATTTGTTGTATTTATTTATAAGTTTGTGTTTCTTAAACCTGAATATCCCCCTCAAGTGATGGAAATATGCTCTGTCAAGGGCTTTTATGAGAAGTTACAAATGACACATGGGAAAGCTAAGAGCAGGTTTATTTTTAAACCCCCCCCCCTCAGGGACACCCAGTCCATCCATCCATCAGCTCCCACCCTCAGGCGGAAACCCTTGCTGATGTGTGTGCTGAGATTGGACTCGAGCTGGGGGAACAGAGACGGAAGGATGGGATGTTGTCCCAGCTGAGTCCACAGTGTGGTTGGCAGGGGCAGAGGGGTTGGGGCAGAAACAGGCTATTTTACAATACAGTGTGATC
>NW_007768295.1:5808-6113 GCF_000696425.1 Galeopterus variegatus | reverse complement strand
TTAAAAATTTTTTACCAGCGGGAAAAAAAGTATAAAATATTTTCTGTTTTTAAAGAGGAACTCACAAGTAGTACATATTTATTAAAGAAAATACAGAGAAGCAGAATAAAGAACCCAAATTACCCCTGGTTCTGTCCCACAAAAGCCACTGCGGCACCACCTCTGCTCACTTGCTTCTGATCCTTCTCGTCTGCCTTTTTAGATAGCTGTTGTCATTCGGCATAAATATTTCACATTCTATTTTTTTCTCTACCTGACGTTTTAATGTGGACCTTTTACCCTCACAAATGTCGCTGTTACTGGCT
>NW_007768295.1:0-364 GCF_000696425.1 Galeopterus variegatus | reverse complement strand
AAAAAAAAAAAAAGAGGATGAAGCTGATCTATGTGAATCGACATGGAGAAACAGATATATTATATTACATAAAAGAAGCAAGCTCCAAAACAGTATTTTTATGTGCGTGTGTACATACACATTCCATTGTGTGAATATACATGTACGTGTACGTGTGGGTGTATGTGTGCAGATATGTGTGTACATGTGTGTGCCGGCATGTGTGTGTGACTAGGGAGATATTAACTGTTAACGCCGGTCATCCCCGGGCAGCGGAATTACAGGGGCTCTTTCACTTTGTACTCTCCTACACATCTATGTTGGTTAAAAATTTTTTACCAGCGGGAAAAAAAGTATAAAATATTTTCTGTTTTTAAAGAGGAAC
>NW_007768294.1:5319-6113 GCF_000696425.1 Galeopterus variegatus | reverse complement strand
AAGAGCTTCTTTGTGTATTGGCTGCATTAGCAAGCTTGATGCATAAAATTCTAAGTGTATTGTATTTTTAATACATCTAATCATTATAATACACCATTTTTACATACTATTATTCTTAAGAAGGCTTCCAACTAAATTATGACTCACCATCTATTGTGAGATGCAGCCTGATTACAGAGGTGTTAAAATATTTTTAAACGTGTCTTGGAATTAAAAAAACATGGTATCTGTCAATTCTTTTGGATTTTCTAGGTAGATAATCATATCATCTGCAAAAAGTAAATTTTATTTCTTCCTTTCTCATCCTTGTACCTTGGTATGTCTTTTTCTCTCCTTTACAGAGGTGGCTTTGACATTTAGTACAATGTAAAGTAAAAATGCTAATAGTAGGCATTCTTGTTTTATTCCTGTTCTCAAAGGGAAAGTGTTAATATTTTTGCTGTCAAATATGATGTCTATTGTTTTTCCTTTAGATATCCTTTATTAGATTAAGNATTTTTGCTGTCAAATATGATGTCTATTGTTTTTCCTTTAGATATCCTTTATTAGATTAAGGAAGTTCTCTTCTTGTTTTGCTCCATTTATCTTTTTCACAAATAATTGTTGAATTTTATCAAAGAAATTTTCTGCATGAGTTAAAATGGTTATGATTTTCTGACTTTTGTTTGTTAATATGGTGAATTACGTTGATCAATTTTCCAATGCTGGGCAAACCTTGCATTCTTGGTGTAAATCCAACTTGGGCAGATATTATCCTTTTAAACATTGATGGATTTAGTTTGTCAATATTTTTG
>NW_007768294.1:1661-4409 GCF_000696425.1 Galeopterus variegatus | reverse complement strand
TCCAACTTGGGCAGATATTATCCTTTTAAACATTGATGGATTTAGTTTGTCAATATTTTTGTTTAGGATTTTTGCAACTATGTTCACAAGTGAGAATGGCCTGTAACTTCCCCTTTTTTGTTCTTTCTTTGTACAGTTTTGGTATGAAAGTTATGTTAACCTTATAAAATGAGTTGGGGAGTATGCTCTTTTCTATTAACTGGAAGATTTTGGTAATACTGGAACTATTTCCTCCTTAAACTTTGGTAGCACTCACCGGTATAGTCAACCAGGTCTCTAGTTTCTTTGTGAGATTTTTAAATCACCGATTCTGTTCCTTTAATAGTCATAGGACTAGTCATGTTTTTTACTTCATGGGCAAGTTGATTAAGCTGTATTTTTCTTGGAATTTTCTATTTTATTTAAAAATTAATAATATTGACCTGAAAGAATTCCTATGTATCCTTTTTTAATGTCTACATTGTGGTGCTCTCTCCCTGCTAACAGTGGTAATCTGTGCCTTCTCTTTTACACTTGATTGTTCTCACTAGAGGTTTATAAATTTTATTGGTCTTTTAAAAGAATCAACTTATAAGTTTATTGAGACTCTGTGTTTTTTCCTGGTTTTATTTCACTGTTCATTTTTCTAAACTCTTGAGATGGATGCTCAGCTCATTTGACCACATGGTGGAATTTGAAAAGACTGTTATTCTCCATTGCTTGAGTACAGTACAGTGCTCAAAATATTCCAGGGGTCAGCTGTGAAAATTGTATAGTTCACATCTTATATTTCCTTTTTCTTTTCTTTTGATCTGCGTCTTCTATTAATACCGAGAGACGTGTTAAAATCTCCTGTGGTGTCTATTTCTTCTTGTAGTTTTCTCTGTTTTTGCATTATGTAATTTTAGGCCACATACTCACATTCATGCACAATTAAAATTTGCCATTTTCCTACTGAATTTAAACCTTTATCACTATGAAATGACCCTCTTTTTCTCTGATAATTCTTCCTCTAAAGTATGTTTTGTCAGATGTAGCCACACTAGCTTTCTTTGGGTATTTGCATGACATGTTTTTTCCATCTTTTATTTTGAGCCTTTCTGTACCCTCATGCTTCAGATGCGTCTCTTATAAACTGCATCTACAGAGCTGGTTGGTTGGCTCAGTTAGTTAGAGCACAGCCTTTTAACATCAAGGTCACGGGTTCTGATCCTCATACCGGCCAGCTGCCAAAAAAAAAACAAAAACAAAAAAACCAGCATATACTTGCTTATTCAGCCTGACATACATATCTTTTAAATGTGGGCATTTAGTCCATTTAAGTGTAATGTAATTATTGCTATATTTAATTTACATGCTATTTTGTGCTTTCTCTTTGTACCATCTGTTCCTTATTTCTTTTCCCCTCTGTGCCTTCTTTTGGATTTTTATCATCCCCCTTTCTCCTTTCCCAATTTGGAAGTCATTATACACTATTTTTGTACTCTTATTGGTTATCTTAAAAATTACAGGTATCATTAAATTCTCAAAGTCTAATGCTACTCACTACCTTTTCTTCCTCCTGAATAATGCAACTACCTTAGAGCACTTAAACTCCATTTATACTACCCCCAACTTATATGCTACAGTTCTGTGTATTTTAATTTTACATGTTTAAGCACCCCTTCAATCCAGTATTGTTATTTTATAAAATCAATTTTCATTTTGTTTATCCAAATAATCATCTCTTCTTTTACTCTGTATTTCTTCTTAAATCTGGCTGGATCAGAAGTAAATCAAAAGGTGAAAACCTTCTGCCTGAAGTACATCCTTTAACATTTCCATTAATGTAGGTCTGCCAGTAGTAAACTCTTGCTTTATATAAAATGTCTATTTCATCTTAATATTTTAAATGTTTATTACTTTTACTGAATGTATAATTTTAGGTTAGGAGTGGTTTTCTCCCAGCACATTGGCAATATCATTCCAGTGTCTTCCAGCTTCCATCAACTGATAACTTCTCAACAGCCACAATCTTAACTGTTGTCCCTTTAAAACATTTTTTCCTCTGACTACTTTTAAGGTTTTCCTCGTCTTGGTTTTTCTGCCATTTCTGTGTACAGATGTGGGTTTATTTTTATTTGCTCTGCTTTGGATTAGTTAACTTCTTAGATTTGTGGATTGGTGTCTTTCATCAGTTCTAGACACTTCTCTTATCTCTTTAAATACTGCCTCTAGGACATTCTTTTTCTCCACTCCTTCTGGTACTCTAGTTATATGTATGACAGACTTTATTTTACTTGCCTATGTCCTTAACCTCTCTTCTATATTTTCCATCTTTAGTTTCTATGTGCTGTTTTCTGGATACTTTTTCTCTCTTTTCCAGTTCACTCATTTTCTTCAGGTGTGTATAATCTAATTTCAACTATTTTTCTTGTCTAGAATTTATTTTTGGTACTTTCTAAAATCTAAGTCACTATATAGTTTTCTGTTTGATGGAGTTTGGATGTGTTGTCCCCTCTAAAACTCATGTGGAAATTTGATCCCCAATGTGGCAGTGTTGGAAACTGTTTGACTCATGGGGGCAGGTCCCTCATGAATGGATTAATGCTCTCCCTGGGGGAGGGGGGATTAATGAGTGAGTTCTCGCTCTATTAGTTCCCACAAGAGCTCATTGCTTAAAAAGACCCTGGCACCTCCTCTCTAGCTCTTGCTTCCTCTTGCCATGTGATCTGCTCGTACCCGCCAGCTGCCTGCCACTTTCCGCCATGAGTAGAAGCAGCCTGAGGC
>NW_007768294.1:0-550 GCF_000696425.1 Galeopterus variegatus | reverse complement strand
ATAATCTAGCTTATGTTGCAATAAGTTGACCAATGAGCACAGTGGCTATGATTTAGATTTTGCTATAGAGTCTTCACCCAAATATTGAGCTTAATTTCACCAAAATATTGAGCTTAATTTACTAAAGGATAAAACTAGAACTGATTAGCAGTATTCTCCAAGTTCTTGCAGGCTTGAGCATGTCAGCCCATTAATTTTGTACCCACTTCAAGAGCAACTTAGCTGAGCACACAATTCTTTTTCTCCAACATTACTGTTTTCTAACATGAGTTTTGTTTTTAGGGTTTTTGTTTGAATTTTAAAGTGTGATATTTTCATTACCTTTTTTTCCTTTTTCTTTTCTTTTCTTTCTTTTTTTTTTTTTTTTCTTGTATGCCTGGATTTAATCAACAAGCAAATTTGTCAGGAAAAGCATATGGCTCCCTATTCCTTGAGTTTATGTTGACAGTGCCTATTGCCTTTAGAGTTGAAGGATAACTTCTTATCTATTATCTTTTTTTTTTTTCCTTTTTGTCTTTTTTCGTGACCGGTAACAGGATCGCAACCCTCG
>NW_007768293.1:5900-6113 GCF_000696425.1 Galeopterus variegatus | reverse complement strand
ACCAGCTTTAATACTCGGTGAACCTGTGTGTCTTTTCTCCAAACAAAAATCCAGGACAATTCCCAGCTTTGATGAAAGTGGGGAAGGGGGAGGCAGGAAGGCGGAAGCAGCGATGGGCTTTCCATCCAGTCCCTAGGGCAGAGTCGGTGTCTTTCTAAAAAGCCCTGGAAGGAGTTTTGTTTCCTGAAATCAACATTCTTCTACCCCATGCTT
>NW_007768293.1:2689-3683 GCF_000696425.1 Galeopterus variegatus | reverse complement strand
CTGTGACCTTAGGACAAGCCAGATTACCAAACGAGGTTTCCTTTCTGGTCAGATACCAGACACGGTAAGGAGATGTGGGTGACAAAAGAAGGTGACTGATCCCCTGGACATACTCCACGCAAACCACTGAAGGTGACCCATGGAAACCCACGCTGTCTCCCCCATACCTGCTCATTGCTACAGAAACCCAAAAATACCCATGCAGGGACTCACACACACACACACATAATGGCTATCAGAGTTGAGCCCACCAACTAGGAAGTGACAGAAATAATACTTGATGTAACCAGATAGCACTCAATGATGTCTATCTCAACATCCAGAGCCACCTGGTGAAATTTCAGCCAAGAAAATGCTGCAGCTCTTTTCCTGCATCCAGCTCTCTTGTTTGGTTTCTGATTTCCTCCCATGTTAGACTAAAAGTGGCATCTTGGTGGATCTTTCTCTTGCACTAAGTGAAATATCTGCAGCTGGTTTTAGAGAACAGAACCAGCTCTCTTTGACAATAATATGCAAAAGTTTTCCAAACTAAACTGAAGTGTGAAAGAGAGACTGTCTTAAAATTCTCTTATTTAAGAGTTTTTGTTTCTTTTTTGCTTGCTTGTTTTAGCTTGGGTTGCTGCAGGGCTTGGGTTTGCTCTGGACTTGCTGTAAAAGTTTTCAGAAGAAACACAATGAGTTCTGGGCTATCCAGATACTTTCCTGCAAATTACTTCAACTCCTTCTTCCTTAGTAGTCAAGACCCAACCTGTGTCATAGGGTGTGCGAATCGCCAGCTCCNTGATCTATTCAAAGGGCAGGCGTCACACGCCATCCAGGGCTGGGAGGACCAGGTGCAGTGCTCCAGGGAGGGCACCCACCTGGCCCGCGGAGGACTTGGAAGACCCACTGCACGTTATCCTGGCTAGACACACAACACTAAGCTCTAGCTCTGGACAAAGGAGAGGGAGGCCTGCCTGGCCATGAGGAGCCAGAGCACACAGGGCACAGGTGG
>NW_007768293.1:0-701 GCF_000696425.1 Galeopterus variegatus | reverse complement strand
GGTTTTATGGTATGGAAATTATACACCTCCATAAAGCTGTAAAAGAAAGGTGGCAGGGGGGAAGAGGGGGAAAAAAGACAGAGAGAAGCAGGGGCATACACTGCAGCTGCTGAGGAAAGCAACGGAGGGAGAAGAGCATGGGACAACAGACATTCCAAAGATGCATAAAACGAGAGCCAGAGATGCTCTTAACAGCATCCAGTTCCACTCCACTGAGCACTGAAAAGTTAAAATTACGTAATAACTTCGTATATCTATGAAGCCAGCAACATATCAGGCCTTACAGTCTCCAGAAACAATGCAGCAAGGGTTTCATCCCCCTTTCAAAGAGGAGGAAACTGAGGCTAACCTGGTTGCATGGTATTCCCTGAGGTCACTTGTCAAGAAAAACGAGGAGCTGAGATGAAGGATCTCTGGCCCTTTTCCTCAACTAGGGGCTGCCTTGGGCTCAACTGGGGGCTAGTTAGGGGCTCTCGGTGCAGGTCTGCTGCACCCTCCCATCACCATCTGGAAGAGCCAGATGGCAGCTGCAGTCTGCCAAAGAGCACTGCCTTCAGGTGGGCCATCTCTGGCTCCCGGACCATGCCCAGGTGTGCAAGGAAGCCCCAGGCTCAGCTCTCCAGCAGCGTTCTCTTTACTCGACAGCAAGAGGTTTGGGGAACTCCAGCTCCGACCAGCTTTAATACTCGGTGAACCTGTGT
>NW_007768292.1:11829-12047 GCF_000696425.1 Galeopterus variegatus | reverse complement strand
ATGGGAGTGCAGGGATTCCTTCAACATAATGATTTCCATTCATTTGGTTATATACTCAGTATATATGAGAGTTTTACCTGTAGTTGTTTGAGGAAACTTGATACTTTTTTTCATAATTGTTGCACTAATTTACAGTCCCACCAACATGTAGGAGGGGTCCCCTTTCTCTGCATCTTTGCCAGCATTTGTTATTCTCTGTCTTTTTGATAATGGCCAGT
>NW_007768292.1:5840-6113 GCF_000696425.1 Galeopterus variegatus | reverse complement strand
TAAGGCTCCCTATATGACAACAAATACTTATGAACAATGGCCGGAATAGTCAGTTAATGTCTTATCAGGAGAGAGAGGATGGTTACTTTGTGAGATCAGCATAAGATACGTAGAAACTTAAATTATGGGGGGAAGGTCTTCATACTTACAAGAAACAAGAAGGAAGGGAAAATAGAAAAATAATATTACAACTATTCTACTGGTTCATCTGTTGTCTTGGAATGTAATGAATAGAGAAGTCAGAGTTTCAGCAGGGATAGCTGAAGGCTTAGG
>NW_007768292.1:0-230 GCF_000696425.1 Galeopterus variegatus | reverse complement strand
TAAAAATTTAGTTCTTACAAATCTCTGGTGTTTTCCTTTTCCTAATTTGGTTACTAACTAACATAGTTAGTCTAATAATTCCCTTTGGAAACATTCAGTGGGTTGTGACAGTCTCAAATCCTCAAAGCTCATTCTCCATTACAATATAAAGAGAGTAGATTTCTAAATCTAAGGCTCCCTATATGACAACAAATACTTATGAACAATGGCCGGAATAGTCAGTTAATGTC
>NW_007768291.1:5774-6113 GCF_000696425.1 Galeopterus variegatus | reverse complement strand
AGACCCTTCCTATTATTTCATCCTTCATTTTTTTTTTACTGCTGGAGTGTTGCCTAACAGGATTTGAAATGCATAAATTTCCATCTTCAACATTTTTTTTAAAAAATTAGCATCCCCATTTTACAAATGGGAAGCTTGTGATCTGAGAACTTGCTCCCGGTCTGACAAGGATGGGAGCGTCCTGGGGTTAGCACTGATAGCATCTAACACAGTGTTTGGAATCAGCCACGGGTGGGGCGCTGAGGAATCCCTCCATGGAAAACGTGATCACCAGAAAACTCTAACAAGGGCCTCCCTCTCTTGCAACTTTACAATTTCCTCTCTGCTCCAGTGAGTACA
>NW_007768291.1:0-285 GCF_000696425.1 Galeopterus variegatus | reverse complement strand
AGACTAAAGAAACATCACAGAATTCTTCAGAATTGTAAGGGATCTTGGAGATAATCTTTTCTAGTTTTGACAACATTTATATGGGTGTCAAACTGTTTCGTTGAGCCCTATGAGGGAATAAAAAAGTATTTATTTTTAATACAAAACAAACCTACTGATTTTATTGAATAAAACCATAGCAAGGAGTAATTGGGGTAGCTTCTCAGCCCCTGGAAGGCTAAGATAGGGGCATATTTGACATTAGCAAACCTAAGACCCTTCCTATTATTTCATCCTTCATTTTTT
>NW_007768290.1:0-6113 GCF_000696425.1 Galeopterus variegatus | reverse complement strand
TCAAAATTAGGAAGAAAGGAAAGTTGTGCTAAAAAAAGAGATGTAGATGTCTCTGAAAAATTGTCTAATGAAACACATCTAAATTTCAGTGATTTTAGTTAGAGAACATGTTGCCTTTTCAAAGATCTGGTGAAAAAACTGGGCCACCACCTGTTTTTATGAATAAAGTTTTATTGGCACACAGCCACGCCAATCCGTTTCGCCTCTGGCTGCTTTCACGCTACAACAGCAGAGTTGAGTCGGGTCGACAGAGACCATATGGCTCTCAAAGGCAGAGATGTTTACTACCTGGCCCTGCGTAGAACAAGTCTGCTGACCCCTGCGGTAGACTAGAAGAGAACAGTAACAAACCACAGTGCCCGGAAGAATGGAACACGCAGGTCACATTTTGTCACACTAGTTTAAATAAATTTGGAAAGGAGACAAACACCTAAAGATAATCACGGTGAGACTATGAATACTATTCCATTGTTTCATCAATATTTTCTTTATTTTCTAAATTACCTGCAAAGAGCATGGTAATTTTAATCAAAAAAAAATTTATAAAACTTGTCTTTGCATAGAACCAACCCACGCTGCCGTATTTTCCTTAGAAGGCAGGAGCTTTACTTGAGGTAATCAGGTAAGGAGATCAAAGCAGAAGTGGTAGCTGAAAAGTAATAATGCTACACGCCAGGGAGGTGATAACCAGGAAGAGATGGGGGGCAGCGAGGAGAGGCTGGGTGGAAAGGACGGGGAGGGAGGGAGAAATGCCCCGAGCTTCTGCCTCCGTGGGTCTCCAGGATGAGTGGTACTAAGAGCTGGGGATCATCGTGGTGTCACCAGGGTGGTGACAAGCAGGCTTCCCTTGCCCTCTCCACAGGCTCGCAGGTGAGGGGTGGAGGTGCACAAGGAGGAACTTGCTTTCTGCACACGACTGGGAGGGGCAAGCAAGATTTGAACCCAGGAAGGCAGCTTGGGCGCACCTCCATGTTTAGGCACCACATTCACCTGCCACCTGTGGGGAGGAGGGAGGGTGGCCCCGGTTTTGAGAGGCCACCCTACAGGGACACCCACAGAGGTGGGAGGATCCAACCCTAGGCCTGTCTGGCCTGTGTCTGGCAGCATCAGCATGGTGGAGCAGTGGGTGGGAGAACGTATCAGCCAAGGCCACTTCAAAAGGGCCATCTCCAAGGGCGTCTCAGAGGAGGGGATGTGAGCAGTGGGGCACCCACTCCCAGCAGATCAGTCAATACCCAGTGACCAGGACCGAGCCAACAGGAGTCAGGGCAGCAGGGGCGGCTCCGGTTCCGGGAGCCCAGTACTGCTCTCCACCCACGCCTGGCCCAGAAAAAAGCATCGCCGTGTGTCCTCACGAGGTCAACTGAGGTTCCCTCAAGACGCGATGAAAATGATTTCATTTCAGAAACCGTGGAGGAGTGTCACCTCTCTCAGGGTGACGGAGACACAAAGAATTACTCAGAGCCCGTTTCTCCAGAGCAGTGAGAGGCCCAGAAGGGTTAATCCCAGGAGCAATTCCTTCCAGAGATCAGGATTCCTAGGAAATAACACCAAAACAGTTTTTCTCCCAGTTTTTATTGTCCAGGCAAGAAACTTACAGAAAAGGAACACAGGTGGTTACAAAAGGAACAATGAGATCACCATCACGGCAACACTCAGTTCCCCAAGAAACTCACAGAAGCGGCTGAAGATGAGATGAGGATCATCCCCCAACCAGCGGCCTTGAGGCCTTGAGCTCACACACTTTCCCATCATTCTTTTTAGCTGCTCCAAGGACGACTGCCCTTGCAGCAGGCACTGTTGCTGTGTTACAATTTTTTATCTACAGCAGAGACTTTAGTCCTGCGAAAGTTTTCTGTTTTTCCCAAGCTGAGCATTTCTATGTGCAAATACTAAAAAGTTAGGCGATTTCTTAAACTAAAGGGCTTTGTTTGGTCTTGCTAAAACTACAGGGCTGGGGCCCCACTCAGCTATAAGTTAAGCCCCATAAGATACATTTGCTTTATTAATGTTGGCATCCTCCACAGGGGAGCATCTGCAGCACGGTGGGCATGCTATTGAAATGCATCTGCCCCCTCCTGATGGCCCGAGGCCACTCCAGGCCCGAGAGCTCAGCAGGGCTTCTATGAGGGCAGAGGGACGTGAGTGCCCACAAGGGCATGTTTCTTCATGCCTGGGGCTGTGCTGGCTTTACCTCACCTGGGCTCCTGAGTGCAGATCACCCAGGCCTGCAGCCAAAGAGCATGTGCCCCGCCTTGGGCTCCCCTGACCCCGCAGGCCGCCCAGCCCCACAGGCCCGGAAGGCTGTCCGGCTGCTCCAGCTCTGGCCATTAAATTCAGAGCGGAGGCAAAGCTCAGCTCCTGTGTGGCCAGCTCTGTATCTAGGGCTTGGAGGTCCTTTCCCCCTCCTCCTTGTGGTCTCAGCAGAGGAGGGGAAGCTCCATTCAGGGTGCACCACAAGTTCTGGGAACTGCCCTCCACTGCAGGAGACTCCACCAGAGCAGCAGGCACCACCCAAGACAGTGACAGGCCCTTAGCAGGCTCAGCTTCGTGCCCCTCTGTGGCCCTGTCCCCCTTGGGTCCACCTGCTCTCCTGACTACAGTGGGGGTCCACAACAATGGGGAAGAAAGTGCCTGTCACCCAACCCTGTGGGGACAGGGAAGGGGTGGATCAGAGAAATCACACACCAGGTGTTAAAAACAGGATGTCAGGCCCAGACTCAGAGTGGCCACAATTGAGAGCCGAGCTCTGAAGGAGAAGTCAAGAAAAGATCAAAGGACCCCAGGGACAGGTGAGAGTGACCCCATGAGGTTCCACTGGAGCCTTGGCTTGTGCTGATTTTGTGCAGAGACTGCGTACCTGGGCGTGTGGCTTGCTCGCGTCCCACGGTACAGGAATGTTTGGGTGCTACAGGTACAGTCAACCTGCAGTGAGATGCCCCCTCCGAGAGGGAGCAACGGAGCCTCACCTTTTTCTCCTGCACCTGTTCCTGGAACCAGGGCTCAGCAGTGTTCCCTCGGGGCCACCATAGCATAAGGAGGGGCACCGAGTGACCCCAAAGTGAGGGCGAGAGCCCCCGGGACAGCGCTGTGATGTCTTTGTCCCTTTCACGCTGTGATAACAGAATGGCTGAGACTGGACAATCTGCAGTAAACAGAAATGTATTTTCTCCTGGTTCTGGAGGCTGGGAAGTCCCACATCAGGGTGCCGGCATCTGGCGAGGGGCTTCCTGCTGCATCGTCCCATGGCGAGATGACAGGGTGTGAGCAAGAGGGGGCTGCACTTGCTCTTTTATAGGGGCACTAGTGCACCCATGGGGTGGAACCTTCCCAGCCTGATCACCTCCTAAAGGCCCCACCTCTTAATGCTGTGACAATGGCAACTCAATTTCAACATGAGTTTGGTGGGGACAAACATTCAAAGCAGAGCAGGGGGAGAGGCCACATTCAGATATTCCTGGGAGGAAGTGTGTTGTCAGGGAGGGGCAGGGCAGCTCCACAGGACAGCCATGAGGTCACCACCCTCACCTCCCTGCTTCTCGCCCCTCCCCACCCCCCGGAATGAGCAGAGCACGAGGGAGCAGTGGGCACTGCAGGGTCTGCCTGTGTCCTAAGGATCTGGACATCGGGCACTCAGCTGCAAGTGTGTACAGGACAGAGACAGGCCACTCCCCTGGGAGAGGGACACACCAGCAGAGATCGGCCAGAAGGAATACTCAGGTATAGTCTATGGCTATAACTGCCCCGACCCTAACTTCCAAAGGCTTGGCAAGGATTAACTCACTTGGGAGCTCTGCGGCTATCTCATTTTATCTATTTCTGAGGAACAAACCACCCCAATTTCATGTCCTTCCCACATGGCTGATTGGGCTTCCTTACAGCATGGAGGTGCCGGGTGTCCTGACATGGTGCATGGTTGGATGGCATCCAAGAAGCCACCAGCCTCTAAAGGTCTGGTCTCCGAGGTTTCAGGACAGCACTTCTCACGTGCATTGGTCCCTGTCACAGCCAGGCCAGATTCCAGGGACAGCGGCAGCCATCATGGAGATCATCCACCCCCTTGGGAAGCAAAGAGGCTCCCTGCAGGTCTGCAAACTCTGCCACCTTGTCATGGATACATATTCCCTAAACCAAGTCTGGAAATGTGCATGAAGAGGGGAGCACCAAGAAGCTACATCCAAGAACAAGGTCTGTGACATTTTCTGCACTGGTCACCATGTCCCTGTGACCCAAGCTTCTGATCACAAGTGCAATCGAGGCCCTCACTGCTGCAGAGGGAGCAGGCTTGGTCTTTATTCCCAAGGCCCCTGGGAAGCCCTGGCAGGAAGCAGCGGGGGAGGAGGGGGCCTCTGCAACATGGGGCACATGGTCCAGCGATGACAGCGGAAATTTCTGCAGTGAGGTGGAGCAGCATGTCTCTATTTCCCACAGATTGTTTTTCTTGATTAAAAACTGATTTTCTGCTGTGCTCTCAGAATTGCTTTTCGTTGCCTTTGGAGGAATAGAAGAGAGGGGAATAAAGAAACTGCTGTAAATAATCTTCCTGGGGAAGGAGACTGGAAGAAAAGAAACCTAATTTGTCTGATTTCCTTCTTTGTAAGATGAGGGCACGCATAATGAAGATGGGTTATGCCGTGCATATGTCATCTTTATGTTCTGGGGTAAATAGGAGAAACTCCACAGTGTTCAGACATCCCTGGAAGCAGTCGTGGGGGGAATGAGCCTGCACATCCAAGTTTAGAAAGCCCACCATGTCCCAGGCTCTGCACCCATGTGGTCATCCCCACAATAGCCCGACACGGGCAGCGCGCACTGTGTCCTGACTGTACGAGCCGTAACTTAATATCTATTGCACAATTGAAACACCTGGGAGTAAAGCAAACACACTTTTGAAATCACAGATCTTTTGTTCATTATAAAAGTGTAAATTCCCTTTCTCGAAGGAAACTAACAATTTAATAACATGTCTCCAGACTCTACTCAAGTGGGTCACCTTAAACATGAGATCTGAAAAATGACGGAAAGGATGGAAAGAGGAGAGGTGTCCTCTCACAAGACAAAAGACAGTGTCCATGTCACGTTGATGCAGGAGGTGCGGGGCAAGCGCTGCGCCGGCTCTGTGGTGTCAGGGTCCCCAGCTGGTGCATCTCCCCTTAACCAGGAGAAAGGGTGGCTCAGAAGGAACTTGTGCCCCCGGCACCCTCCTCCAATAAACCCGGATCCAACCTTCACGGCTCCCAGCTGTGGGAGAGTCGCTTGGAACCTCCCTGGAGCCACTTCTCTGTCGATGGCTTGGGTCTCTGATTCTCGTTTCCAGAACTCACAAGTACACAGAGACAGGAAAGAACAGAGAGCTCCTTACAGAATGAGGTCTTTGATTGTAGAAAGAATTTTCTCTCTTTCCATGGGGTAGTCCAGCAAGTGCTTGGTCTCCTGGCACAAAGCCCCCACAGGTGTCTCCTGGCCCCCAGGGACGACAGGATGGGTGAGGGTGCCCACAATCCAGGGGTGGCTGAGGTGTGGGGAGGGTTTCCTGGGCTCTCCTGAGCCCAAGCTGACCCTTCATGCTCCTGTTAAGGACCAGTCTATTGGGACGGAAAGAAAGGGATTGCAGAGAAATAGCAAGGCTGCCAGAGGGTCTCGGCTGTCCTGGGCAGGTGTGTTATCAGGTTTCTTACACCCCATCCTGCCCGCCGCCCCCACCTGGAGCTTCCCAGTGAGGAGGGAGACAGCAAATGTTTTGTCCCAGTTCTCCCTACGAGCATTCACCAGTTTAAAGAGCTGCCTGCCAGCAAAGCCCACCCCACGCGCAGCCTCCTATGGTCGCAGCTCACCTTTCCAAACCCTGCGCAAACTATGCTGGCCAGGTGACATGCAGGGCTGAGCTGTTTTCCATAAATATCCATTTGTGATCAAGAGGACCACAGCTCCACTGTTTCAGTCGACAAGAGATGAGTCCTCATGTGAAATCTACCCCACCTCCCTGAAATGAGACATTGCTTGCACAACTCAACATCATCAATTAGATTTCTCAGTGAAATTGTCTATTAAGGGCACACCTGATTTTTAAGACAGTTTTCTGGAGATAGAACTCACTCAACATAAAACCCACC
>NW_007768289.1:5901-6113 GCF_000696425.1 Galeopterus variegatus | reverse complement strand
AGAAGGGAAGACCTATTCCATATCTTTAGAATAAACATTGGAAGACAATGTAAAACCTTAAGTTTACACTCAAATTTCATATTCTGAAAAATATTTCTTCAGATTAAAAATAACTCTTGGCCGGCCCGGTGGTGCACTGCTGCAGTGCGCGACTTGGGAGTGCGGTGGCGCTCCCGCCGAGGGTTCGGATCCCACATACAGACCGGTTCCCG
>NW_007768289.1:0-1167 GCF_000696425.1 Galeopterus variegatus | reverse complement strand
AAAACTTATACATTTCCCCCGTAACCAATGCTTGGAATATGTAAGAATCATTCTGAAAGCCCTACCTGGTCTTAAGATTTTCAAGGTCTTCAGAGAAAATAACATAATTTTTAGTCAGGAATGCTCCCAGTTGGTTATCCTCTATACCCAAATCTTTAAGAAACAGGAGTATTTGCTTTATGTCTTTTTCAAAATCCAGTCTCAGAAGAAGGTTTGCTGTATCTGGATGTTTTTCTATCTTGGATAAATCCACTCCTATAATAAATTATAAATATTGTTTAAAGATAACTTCTCAGCCATTAAAAACTTCATACACACAAGCATAAGAAATTACTGATGGAGATCAATAACCTATTCAAAGGAGAACCGAGACAGACCAAAAGAAACTTCTAAATACTTTAAAACTAAAGTGGTTGCAGAAATAAAAACAAATTAAAATTTTAACATAATATTTCAAAGTCAAGTATAGAGGAAAACAGAGCATTTGAGGCTAAATTTCCCCACAAAACAAATTTACTAAGTCATATTGACATAGGGTCATCATCTTTGTCTATGGTTACTTAGAATATTGTTTGAAAGATGCTTGGGAGCCCCTAACGATCTCTAGTAACGTTCAGCTGGTTATTCTTCAGAGTAACAGATCCTATGAAATAATGATAAAAACTTTCTTTGAAGTTTTTATCATTATTTTAAAAATATGCTTATGATCCCCTTCATAGAGGGAACAAAAATGCCCCTATGCCTTACTCATCATTATAATCTCCACATCTTTAGCACAGAGCTGAGTACCCTGAAGGAACTAAAAAAAAGTCTGAGCAAGAACAGGTGAACACACATAGCCCTTAAGCACACAACCTTCAACCTTCATTCATCCTTATCATCCTAGGTAATCTAAGTAAATGAGACAAGGAACAGGAGAGAGTAGTAAAAAGAGGGAGAAACCAAGACGTTATTTTAAAGCATTCTTTGGTTACAGATAATATAATTAAATTTCAGCATTAATTAATCAGGGAATCAAAGTAACCTATAATTCAAAATTCTCATTAAAACTGAGCATCCTATTCCCTTATTTTTTCCTTTTATTTGATTAAAATAGAATAAACATGAGAAGGGAAGACCTATTCCATATCTTTAGAATAAACATTGGAAGACAATGTAAAACCTTAA
>NW_007768288.1:5830-6113 GCF_000696425.1 Galeopterus variegatus | reverse complement strand
TAGGGAAAGATACTGAATTCCCCTTTGGACATGTTGATTTTGAGAAGCCTATGGACATTCTGATAAAGGTATCCAGCAGACAATTAGGTAAACTAGTGTGGAGTCAGGAGAAGGGTGAGGTTAGACAGATTCAGAAGCCACTGACATACTGGTGAAAGTCAAATCATGGCAGTGGATGAAGTTGCTCTGAGTCTGCAGCGTCCGTGAGATTGCCTGTTAGCCAAAGATGGTACCTCGGAGAACATTAACATTTAAGAAGTGATGAGAAGCAGGGGCCACAAAA
>NW_007768288.1:0-361 GCF_000696425.1 Galeopterus variegatus | reverse complement strand
TCTCAAGCAGGGAAGTGAGATCATCAGATTTCCGTCTTTGAAAGTTCACCCTCACAGTAGTGTGGAGAATGGATTCAAGGAAGGCCAAGAATGGAACCAGCAAGATCAGTAAGGAGTCTATTGCACCAGAATATGCAAGAGATGGAAGGGATGGACGAGAGCAGTGGGAATAGAAAAGAAGGGAAAGAATTAAGACATATTTGGTGGTTGATTGAATGAATATGGAGTAGGTGAGAGGTTGGGGTATGGAGAGGGAGAGCCATGTTTCTGAGGCCTCTTGTTTGGATGGTGGGAGGGTTTTAGGGAAAGATACTGAATTCCCCTTTGGACATGTTGATTTTGAGAAGCCTATGGACATTCT
>NW_007768287.1:5279-6113 GCF_000696425.1 Galeopterus variegatus | reverse complement strand
ATGTGTTTATTTCTGGACTGTTGATTCTATTTCATTGATCTATATGTCTATCCTTGTGCCAGTTATACACAGACTTGATTGCCATTGCTTTGTGGTAACTTTTGAATTCAGAAAGAATGAGACCTCCTATTTTCTTCTTTTGAGGATTGTTTTGGCTATTTTTGTACCTTGCAATTTCAAATGAATTAGGATTAGCTTGCTAATATCTACAAAGAGTCCAGTTGAGATTTTGAGAGGTATTGCTGTGAATTTATACATCATTTTGGTGAGTATTGCCATCTTAACAATGATAAATCTTCTAATTATGAACACGATATATTTTTCCATTTATTTATTATTAATTTCTTTCAGTGATGTTTTGTAGTTTTCAGAGTTTGGGGATTATTTTGTTAAATTTATTACTAAGTATTTTATTCTTTCTTTTTTTTTTTTTTTTTTTTTTTGCTACCGGTAAGGGGACGGTAACCCTTGGCTTGGTGTTGCCTGCACCACACTCATTGAGTGCACCAGCCATCCCTATATAGGATCTGAACCCACGGCCTCGGCGCTCCCAGCACCACACTCTCCCGAGTGAGCCACGGGGTCGGCCCAGTATTTTATTATTTCTGATTCTATTGTGAATAGAATTGTTCTCTTGATATAGAAAGTATCAAGTATATAGAAATACAATTGATTCTTATATGTTGATCTTGTATCTTTCAACCTTGCTGAACTCACTTAGTTCTGGCAGTTTTGCACTGAATTCTTTACTTATCTATATGCAAGATCATGCTATTTACAAACAGAGATAGTTTTACTAAGTTCTTTCCAATCTTGATCATTTTTTTCCTTGTC
>NW_007768287.1:0-844 GCF_000696425.1 Galeopterus variegatus | reverse complement strand
TCCATAAAATATAAGCGAAGGTAAAATTTCACAATTCATTCGGGAATTGTCTGAAGAACTGACAGACTGTTTTGCAAAATGGCTGCACCATTTTACAATCCTACAAGTAGTACATGGGAGTTCCAATCTCTCCACATCCTAAACAACACTTATTATGATCTGACTTTCTGACTGCAGCCATCTTCGTGGATGTGAAGTGGTATCTCATTGTGCCTTACATTTGCATTTCCCTAATGACTAACGGTGTTGATCATCTTTTAATGTGCTTATTGACCACTTATATATCTTTGGAGAAATGCCTATTCAGATCCTTTGACTGTTTTTAAATTGGGTTATTTGTCTTTTTATTTTTGAGTGGTAAGTGTTCTTTATGTATTCTAGATGCAAATCCTTTATTGGATAGATGACCAGAAAATATTTTCTCCCATTCTGTGGGTTGTCTTTTTGCTTTCTTGAATGGTGTCCTTTGAAGCACAAATGTTTTAATTTTGATAAAGTTCAATTTATCTGCTATTTCTTTTGTTGCTCATGCTTTTGGTGTCTATATTTAAGAATTCATTGTCAAATCCAAGTTCAGGAAGGTTTACCTCTATGCTTTTCTTCTAAAAGATTTATAGTTTTGTTCTTATATTTAGGTCTTGATCCATTTTAAGTTCATTTTTATATCAGGTATGAGGTAAGGATGCAACTTCATTCTTATACAGGTATCCAGTTGCCCGAGAACCTGTGTTAAAAAGCCATTGAAGATATTGGCACTAATAAAAATCAGTTGACCATAGATATATGTGTTTATTTCTGGACTGTTGATTCTATTTCATTGATCTATATGTCTATCCTTGTGCCA
>NW_007768286.1:5288-6113 GCF_000696425.1 Galeopterus variegatus | reverse complement strand
ATTTGTCCATTTGTCTATTTTTGCTTTTGTTGCCTGTACTTTTGGTGTCATATTAAAGAAATCATTGCCAAATCTAATGTCATGAAGATTTTTCCCTATTTTTTTCTGGGGAGTTTTATAGTTTTAGATCTTGTCTTTAATCAATTTTGAATAATTTTTGTGCATGGTGAAGTTGGGAAGGGCCCAGTTTCATTCATTTGCATGTGGAAATCTGGTTTTCTCAACACCATTTGTTGAAGAGATTATCCTTTCCCCATTATGGAACATTAGTGCCTTTGTCAAAGATCATTTGACCATATACCTGAAGGTTTATTTTGTGGTTCTCTGTTTTGTTCCATTGGTCTATATGTCTGTCTTTACATCAGTACCACACTGTTTTGATACCACAGCTTTGTAATATGTCTTAAAATCAGGAAGTGTGAGGCCTACAGTTTTGTTTTTCTTTCTCAAGATTATTTTGGCTATTTGGGGCTCTTAAAGATTGCATATAAATTTTAGGATAGTTTTTTCTACTTCCGCAAAAAATGCCAATAAGATTTTTTTTCCTTTTTGTCTTTTTTTTTTCATGTCCGGCAACAGATCGCAACCCTCAGTGTTGCGCCCGTACCGGACCGGGACCGGCAATGGGATCGCAACCCTCGGTGCTGTGCCCACACCTCACCCACACCTCGCTCAGCCAGTGAGTGGGAACCAGTCTGTATGTGGGATCCGAACCCTTGGCGGGAGCACCATCACGCTCCCAAGCGGCGCACTGTAGCAGTGCGCCACCGGGCCGGCCCTAAGATTTTGATAAGGATAACATTGAATCTATAGATCACTTTGAAT
>NW_007768286.1:0-361 GCF_000696425.1 Galeopterus variegatus | reverse complement strand
ACAGCTGCACCATTTTGCAGTCCTACCATCAGTGCACAATGGTTCTGATTTCTCTGCATATTCACCAACAGTTATTATTTTCTGTTTTTGTTTTCCATAATGTCCACCCTAGCAAGTATGAAATGATAGCTCATTGTGGTTCTGATTTACATTTCCCTAATGATTCGTGATTTTGTACGTCTTTTCATATGCACGCTGTCCATTTGTATAATTTCATTGGAGAAATATCTATCTAATCCTTTGCCCATTTTCTAACTGTGTTGCTTGTTTTTATTTGCCTATTTGTCCATTTGTCTATTTTTGCTTTTGTTGCCTGTACTTTTGGTGTCATATTAAAGAAATCATTGCCAAATCTAATGTC
>NW_007768285.1:5788-6113 GCF_000696425.1 Galeopterus variegatus | reverse complement strand
CTCATAAGACCGAACTCATCGATCTAAGTAAACTCATCCGACCAAGCACATAGATCTAAGATAACGCATCAGACTAAGCACATCGATCTAATTAAACTCATTGGACCGAGCTCATCGATCAAAGTAAACTCATCAGACCAAGCACACTGATCTAAGTAAACTCATAAGACCGAACTCATCGATCTAAGTAAACTCATCTGACCAAGCACATGGATCTGAGAAAACTCATCAGACCAAGCACATTGATCTAAGTAAACTCAACACACCAAGCTCATCGATCTAAGTAAACTCATCAGACTGAGCGCATCGATCTAAGTAAACTCAT
>NW_007768285.1:0-224 GCF_000696425.1 Galeopterus variegatus | reverse complement strand
CATCGATCTAAGTAAACTCATCAGCCCAAGCACATAGATCTAAGAAAACTCATCAGAGAAACTATTCGATCTAAGTAAACTCATCAGACCAAGCCCTTCGATATAAGTAAACTCATCAGACAAAGCTTATAGATCTACTTAAACTCATCAGAGAAAGCTAATTGATCTAAGTAAACTCATCCGACCAAGCCATTCAATCTAAATAACCTCATCACACCAAGCTC
>NW_007768284.1:5815-6113 GCF_000696425.1 Galeopterus variegatus | reverse complement strand
CATTTCCCCTTCCCCTTCAATTTTTGCATTAATTTGGGTCAGTAATTTGGTGGGTTTTTTTTGGAAAGAAAAGCAAATATACTTATTTTTTACTTGACAAACTTAATCAACAAAATCTCATCTTCTACAAGTAATATTTACCCTCTAATTATTAAAAAATGCATTTGTTTAAGAATGTTCAAAAAGTGTTTTTATCACAATGCATAACAGAATTGGAAGCAAACAGAAGGCACTTTGTTAGAATGCTAAGACTCTGGAGTACATCTACACCATATAATACTGCACAGCCTTTCAAAAC
>NW_007768284.1:0-222 GCF_000696425.1 Galeopterus variegatus | reverse complement strand
AAATAAATAAACAAGTGGTTAGTGGAAACATAAAGTTATACATTCAGGTTACTTATGGGAAAGAAATACAAACAGTAAAAAATAAGGATATTTTTAAATAAATGGAAATTGATCTTTTGAATGTACATATATTCTGAAAGACTTAAAAGTTTTCATTATGAGAAAAAATAAATTTTTTGTTAAAACAAAATTCTCCTGTTATTAAATATAAGATATATATAT
>NW_007768283.1:5668-6113 GCF_000696425.1 Galeopterus variegatus | reverse complement strand
AAAGCCAATTTGATGTCTAAACTAAATTTATTATAATTTTGTCTTTTGATGGGCATAAGGAGCTAAAAACCATCAAGAACCAGCAAGCCTCTTTACTTCCCCTTAAATGCCTAAAAAAATAAAGTATAAATGTCCCCCTTTGGGAAGGAAATCTCCATTAGTCCAGGTGTCCACACCAGAAGAGAGCTACTCACAAGGATAACTCAACGACCGAGAGACTTTCATCTGGACACACTCCACCCTCATTCACCATGATCTCCTCTTCTTATGTACCTGCCTCCCTGCCCAGGGCCCCAAACCCTATTCCTTTGTGGAACCTAAAATGGGACAGAAGCCTCCATCTCCTGGCTGTCTCCTCGAGTCTGATTTTTCTGAGTTTCTCCTCCCAGTATGTGCATACATAATAAAAAATGGTCTTTTTCAGTTTAATTCTCAGGCCTGCCAC
>NW_007768283.1:0-237 GCF_000696425.1 Galeopterus variegatus | reverse complement strand
ATCCCCGGACTGGCCAGTGGCCAAATCAAACCAAGCCAGGAGGGTCACAGCAACCAGTCGGAGGGGGCCCAGCTTACCTGAGCCGGCATGATATGGAAGTCCCCTCTGTTTTAATCCGATAAGGAAAGTAACTTTGAAATGGCCTACCTGATTTTTGCTCTTTTTCTCTGCTTTCTTCAGCTTTTTCTGCCTGCAGAGCCCACCCCCTCTGCTCAAGTCAGCACAACTGACCAATTC
>NW_007768282.1:3114-6113 GCF_000696425.1 Galeopterus variegatus | reverse complement strand
ATTGGGCTACTTGTACTTTAGTCTACTTCTGTAGACGTTATATACACTTAGTCTACACTAAATTAATTTAAAAAAGTAATTGTGCTATGATGTTATAACCAGCTACGATATCATTAGGCAATAGGAATTTTTCAGCTCCATTATAATCTTATGGGAACACTGTTGTATATGTGGTTGTTTATGTGGTGCATGATTGTACTTGAACTTTCCAAACAATGAATTGCGCTTGCCTTCCTGTAGGGGTTCGCAGTGGCTTGGGAAATCTGAGTTTGTAACTTTTTTCCAACTGTATTTTCTAAGACATTGCTGTGACAGAGGAACTAGCTGTTTATCTGGTAGAGTATTTTATTGATGAGACTTTTATTTGTACACATTCAACAGTATAATTGGCATGAAAACTCACTCCTCAGGATAATATATCACAATTATGTCTTCCACAGTATCTGTGAGAAACTTGGACAACAAGGTCAGAACATTGCTCTTTCATGGGATAAAATTGTTTAGTTGCCATAGGACAGAATGTCTTAAAGGAGCTGAAAACAAGGCAGCTGGTGAATGAGGTCATTAAGCTTTTTTGTTTGTTTTTGTTCTTTTACAGCAAAACAAAGTTTGTTGTATTTGTAAACAAGAGTAGACCAAGGGAAATAATATGGTAAACTAAATCAGAGATATCTGATTTAGCAGAGTTTGCCAAATCCTTACCCACTATAAGCATGATGTTGCTGTGCTAAGTTCCCGTAAAGCAGCAAACTGCAAACCTGTGGACCAAATCTGGCACACTGCTTGTTTTTATAAATAAAGTTTTATTGAGCACAACAGTGCCCATTTGTATACATATTGTCTATGACTGCTTTCATACTACAAAGTTAGAGTTGAGTAGTTTTGACAGAGACTGTGTACAGCCTGTGAAGTCGAAAACATTTACTTTCGAGCCTGTTACAGGAAAAGATTGCAGATCCCTGCTATAGAGGGTGCAAAATAACAAAGATGTGTTTTCTGTCCTCATCCTCATCTTTATCTAGTGGGATTGTAGGGGAAAGTGGCTAATACAAATATTTAGATAACTTATACACAAAACAAAAGATAGAGTAGTATCATCACCAGGGATGAAAAGGTCGTGGAAGGTCATCTTAATATATTAAGACTATAAGAAGCAGAATTTCTACATTAGAGAGTAATGGATATCAGTATAAAACATCACTAGTAGGCCTATAATTCCTTGTCTAAGTTCAGTTCAGGACAGTTTGGAATTTTATATATATCCAGAAAATAGCCTGGCTTTTACTGATAGGAGCAGAGTGGCCAATACTAACATCCATAAAAGGCAGTTGGTATTTCTTACTAGGAATTCTCTTGAGTCTGGAATATTTGATGTGGTCAGATGTTCATTTAGCTGTATCATTCCAGCACATCTTTAGAATAGAAGCTTGGGGCATCCATGCAATGGAGTCCGTCACCTCCAGTGGTCTGTGGCAGCTGAAAGTTTCTATAAATAGACTTTGTCCACTTCTGCAAGGTTCATTACTCCAGGGACTGGGACTCCAAACAAATCTTGATGACAGGAGTCAGACCAGCTCCTTGTTGACCTCTCTTTAGCAAAGGTATAGCCAAGAAGGTAAAAAACACACAAATTTCAGAGACTAACTTGTCAGACTTTGGGTTTATTAGCTTCTAAGGGAGTAGGCTTGAGACTGCAGACCAGAGAGGTATTCGAAAGGTCCTTCTCCCTACTCTTTGACATGTTGTGCCTTGGAAACTCTTCTTTATACATTATTTTGTTACACTTCAGACACAGAACAGACATTCTATAAACATAAACTGACCGATAACATCACTCTTGTATTTAGCAATTCTAATTGCAAACTCTTTTTCATTTCAGATAACACTTTGTAAGGTATGCCTTCACATGGTGCTTTTTGGACCCTGTCAACCAAATGACATGCATCTCTACTTGTTCTGTATATGAAGTATAAAAATGGCAGTGCCAACTGAAAATTGAATTCGGTTTTAATCTAGGGGGCTACAGTGCTATTCCACCAAAACCAGAGTGGAGTGATAAGCCAGTTCCCTGAAGGGACAGATGGGATGCAAGTAGCTCAGAAGACAGAGATTCTAGTTTCCTCCAGAGAGAGAGCATTGAAATGGATCTTGTCATACCAAAAGTATCATTTCATGATGGTCTCAAAATTAGAACTTTATTGAAATGGAATGCTTTGTCAATTAGTCATGCATAATTACAAGAAACTCCTGCAGGTTACTTTTTACAAAAACATTAGCCTAGGGCAGTGGTTCTCAACCTAGCACAGTCTTACACACCTTGCCCCCAGTACATTTGGCACTGTCTGGAGACATTTTTGGTTGTCATGACCTGAGTATTTCTGTTGGAGGGAAGTGGTGAGCAAAAATTCTTAACTGAGATCTCGTTGTTTTAGGACAAATTATTAACCCTTTCTGAAATCCTTTTGGACATGAAAAGAGAGTACAGTTGACCTTGAACAGTGCAGGGGTCAGGGATGCCACCCCCTTGCACAGTTGAAAATCTGAGTATAATTCTTGACTCCTCAGAAACTTAACTACTAAAAGGCTACTGTTGACCGGAAGCCTTACTGATAACATAAGAAGTTAATTAACTTGTATTTTGTATCTGTATTATATACTGTATTCTTACAATAAAGTAAGATAGAGAAAAGAAAGTGTTAAGAAAATTATAAAGGAGAAAAAATACGTTTACTATACTGTAATGTATGTTTATTTATTGAAAAATTCCACATATAAGTGGACCTGTGCAGTTCACATCCATATTGTTCAAAGGTCAACTGCATTTCTTAGTGCTTTAGAACGTTCTCTGTTGAACCAAGAACAAATGTTTTGTTATTTTTGTTTATATTATTTAAACATATTGTAAAAGTTTTCAAAAAGTACAGAATAATTTTATAATGAAGAAAATAGGGCCAGCCCGGTGGCGCACTGGATAGTGCGCCGCTTGGGAAGCGCGGCGG
>NW_007768282.1:0-2049 GCF_000696425.1 Galeopterus variegatus | reverse complement strand
GATCCGTTGCCGGACACGGAAAAAAAAAAAAAAAAAAAAAAAAAAAAAAAAAAAAGAAAATAAACACCATGGTCCCATCATTCATTTGTACATTTTCTTCAAGATTGGCAGTATCATAGAATAGGATGGTTTATGTATCAGAATAGGCTCCTTAGGGAAATCAACTGGAAGATAGTGGAATTTTTCCTGGGATTTTATCCTGATTATATTATCTTTACCTAGTCCCTTCTCTTTCAAATATAGCCATCACACAAAGTTTAGGGTCAGCTTATCAGAAACTGATTAATTAGACTATAAATACTTGAGTAGAATTCCCAGCTACAGGAATTCTTACTGATATTTAAGTAGAATGAGGTAAAAAGTTTGTAGAATTCTTTATTTTATTATTTTCAGTGTGTAGGTGTTAAAAGCTTAGAGTTTGTTTTAAGTACCTTTATTCCTGGTAGTTTTCATTAATAAATAAAAAATATTTTGTAACTTTCCATCTGAATCTAGAGATAATTTTTTTACTTTTCTGGATTAAGTTTTAGTTGATTATGAGATCTAAAAAGGTAGGGAAGAGGAAAAGACCAGATAATATAGACTACCACACACTGGTATNAAGTTTGTAGAATTCTTTATTTTATTATTTTCAGTGTGTAGGTGTTAAAAGCTTAGAGTTTTTTTTAAGTACCTTTATTCCTGGTAGTTTTCATTAATAAATAAAAAATATTTTGTAACTTTCCATCTTAATCTAGAGATAATTTTTTTACTTTTCTGGATTAAGTTTTAGTTGATTATAAGATCTAAAAAGGTAGGGAAGAGGAAAAGACCAGATAATATAGACTACCACACACTGGTATTCCTGAACTTCAAAAGCCCCAGGAGGGTGCAGCTGGGGAGTGCTAAATTTTCTGTACTCTTGGTGAGTTAAATTTGGTTTGGCAGAGAATTTTGGGGAATAGATAAGGCTCTGTAAGTTAAACTTTGCAGTTTTAGCCAAAGAAAACAGACTGTAGATTTGATGACTCTATTTGATTTATTAGTGCCATATGCAGGGCCTTTTGATCTTCAGGATTCAGTAAACCAACGAATTGTTATTTATCAGAACTCCATCACATGGGAAGAAATCTCAATTTGCCTCTAGTGTTGATACTAATATAATTATCCAACACCTGCATCCCATTGATGATAATTGTGTTAGGTTTTATTAAGTTTTAATGATAGGTATAGACTCAGCATTAAAAACAAGTTTTGGGATAGCATTAACATTGGAAATACTCTTATTTCTTAAGTACATCAAATTTGCTTACTTCTGTGTATAACAAAACCTCTTACTAGGAGTGCAGGACTGCACATATGTAGCATTTGTGGTTTTTAAAGGAAAAAGAAATAACTTGACATTGATGATATCACATGAGCAGATGTTATATAATAAAGGCTACTCACAATCTTCACTTTTTCAGACAGCATAAAGGAGTTTCAATTAAATTTGAGGTTTCACCCCACCTCTGAATTCCTTTGTAATGCTTTTATAAAGTAGCCAAAACTACAAGTCAGATATCTCTGCCATTAAGCAATTAGTATCCATCTGTTTTTGTCTCTTTACTACCAAGACAATTTAACATATGACAAAAGTGTATAAGTCTGTAAAATTGAAATGAACTGTCAAGAATAGTTTTATGATATTAGTATTTTCTTTAAATGGATCTTTTTTTTGAGACTCTCGAGGCCCACATTTTCTGTAGGAGGAAAAGCTTCTTGATCTTAAGCAGTGGGATGCCCTAAATGAGTTTCACTTTCTTTTTTTTCATGAATTCTCAGTTATTACTTCATCAGGCAGTTCTTGCCTGTAGATGATTTGTACTTAGATTAAATATCACTTTTTGCTATTCACTTTTGTTTATTCTTTTTGTATAGAAATCCTTTCTAGAATGTCTTATATATCAGGCATTGAAGTAGGCATTTTATCAGCTCCCTGCTCTAGAAATTTGAGAGAAAGTAAATTTTGGATCAGTTTAAAAGAAGTTGCCTTGTTTCTTGAAGTGTAAAATGTATTTTAGGGAACAC
>NW_007768281.1:5888-6113 GCF_000696425.1 Galeopterus variegatus | reverse complement strand
CCCTGTGCTGTTCATCTTCAATCTTTCCCTCTAGTCATAAAATGAGCATAATAGCTAAAATGTACCAAGTGCCTACATGTGATAGGACTATTCTAAGTGCTTTACATGGGTCGTGCCACGTAATCCAATACAAAATGCATTTTGCAGATGAGAAAACTGACACCGTTAACTGACTTGTCCGACATCACAGTTATAAATAATGGAGTCAAGATTAGAACCGAGGAA
>NW_007768281.1:0-484 GCF_000696425.1 Galeopterus variegatus | reverse complement strand
AAAAAAAACCCGAAAAGTTTGGGAAGACTTTAAACAAATGCAAAACTTGCTTAAAACAGCTTAGTGAGAGAGCTGCCTTCTTTCAAAGTTGAGTTTTGAACAAGGCAGAATAACAATTAGGTGATATATTTCCCTGCAGCAAGAGAGTAGTTAACTTCCTCCAGGCAAAATGATCTTAATGATCATTATTTATTAATGAAAGGAAGAGGCAAATTGGTGAATTAAGTTGATCTAGGAGATGGTGGATGACACACACTAATGGAAATATTAGGATGGCTTTATAACCGAAATAAACAGGCTGGTTTGTGGTACATCTCCACTTCAGAGAGAGAGAAAATGCACAAAGTTCCTCAAATGAATCTTCATCTCTTTCTTACTCTGAGACAGATGACATTTTTAAAATGACAGTCTCCCTTTCAGTTTAAAAAAAAAAAAAAAAGGAAAAGGAAAATAAATAAATAACATGTGGATGTCTTCAGATGAG
>NW_007768280.1:5903-6113 GCF_000696425.1 Galeopterus variegatus | reverse complement strand
TGTATATACTACATTTTCCTTATCTGCTCATTCATTGGTGAACATTTAGGTTGCTTCTGCACCTTGGCTATTGTGAATAATGTGCAGTGAACATGGGAGTACAAATATCTCCTAGTGATCCTGATTTCAATTCTTTTGAATAAATACCTAGAAGTGGGATTGCTGGATCATATAGCAGGTCTATCTTTAGTTTTTTGAAAAACTTACTGT
>NW_007768280.1:0-352 GCF_000696425.1 Galeopterus variegatus | reverse complement strand
TCCAACAATCAAACTAGACTAAACTATGTAAGCTAATCTAAACTTGCCAAATTATTTTTATGATTTTAAGGCTCCTTAATGAATTAATATTTATGTTCTGAGTTTTGAAGACCAGTTTTTGATGAACTAGTATTCAGAAAAAGTTTTGAGATATTTTCTTTGCATAATAAAGGGTACTGAAAATAAAAACCTGTGAAATATGGAAAATTGCCTTGTGAATTAGCAAAAGCCAGCTTTAAGTTGCTGAGGGGCTTCTGGGAACAACCACATTTTTTATAAGCTTGTTGGCTTGTGAAGTAATTCGTGGTACTCACCCCGTTTGTGTAGTTGGGCCCTTGGAAAATGTTGCAGC
>NW_007768279.1:5453-6113 GCF_000696425.1 Galeopterus variegatus | reverse complement strand
GAAGAATTTAAAATAAATATCACGTTAGGCCAAAAGCAGTTAAAGGACAATTCTGGTCTTAAAAAGGGTTTCAATTATTTGTTAATTCTATAGATGTAATGAGAGGTACATGGCTGTTCCTACAGTGTGCATTTGGCATCTCTAGCAACAAGACTGCAGACCTTATTCTAGCCTATCCAAAGTACCATGAAAAATTAGGCATCTTTAACAACATAGTGAGTCCAAAGCTTTGTTATCCCAAAGGTGTATTTCAAGGAGATGAAACCCAGATAAGGCAAGGATCTCTAAAAGTTGGATCATGTGCTTTAAAAAAAATATTTATTTTATTTCATTTTAGTAAGCTTTCGTGTTAAAAGAAATGGGATTCTTTAAAGCGGCAAGCTACTTCCTCTTAGACAGGGAGCCCATTTTAGAGAATGGGAAACGGAGGTCCAGAGGGTTTGTCTCACTATCCACATTCCTACCTTGACCACAACAGCTCAGCTTGAATCTGCTTCATAAGTTGGAGTTCTTTGTACTATTTCATTAACACATACAAAGTCCTAGTGCCAAAATAAATAAATAAACAAATATATAGAAAAAATAGCAAAAATAAAAAGTCGAGTTGAAAAACCAGTCCACTGTGCAAGGCTTCTTTGTGTAATGTGATGGAGTTAGACA
>NW_007768279.1:0-1512 GCF_000696425.1 Galeopterus variegatus | reverse complement strand
ACAGGGAGAGCCTTCTGGCAATGCCGATCATGGTCATTTGTCAATGGCGATGCTTCTTAAACAGGTGCATTCACTTTGTGAAAAACCTCATTTACGGACTTTTTTGTATTTATGTGATATATAAAAAAAGTTTAAAAAATGTATATAATATCATTTTCTTAAAATTTAAGATCTGAGATGAGAGAGTGCAAGAAATACGTCTTTTCTCCAAACTAATGCATTCTTTTAGAGTAAGGAATACTCATAGAAGTCTATCTATTTAAATTTTGAGAACCACATTTTTAGAATCTTTTGACTTTGGGGAGTCAGCTATTTTAAATAAACTTACAAGAGCAGAATATTCATCTCCAAATGATCTTCCTTGGATAAGACAAAGATAAAGCATCAGAGGCATTTTGCCTGTAGACAGCACCTGAAATAACAGTTTCTTCCCGCCGTGTTGGCAGAGGTAGGAAAGTTTCACTTTGCCCTCAGGGAATAAATTCACTGGCTGCTAAGCAGGAAGGGTTTTGTGTGATATGGACATCTGTCTAACAAGAACTGGATGAAGACTGCCATGTCTTGACACCTAGGAGACAACTGAACAGCCTTTAGATAGTAATGATTTCTGTCACAGTCAACCTATCACAAAAAGATGGCAGGAAGGGACTCAGAGTTGAAAGGTTCCATCTCCCACCCCTAATCCTTAAGCTATCTGGCCCTCTCCTCTTCTTCTTTTGACAAATATGATGTTTCATTCTTTATTGATGTCAGACAGTACATGTGGTCCCATTATTTTAATCTGAAGTGATCCAGGTAAGCAAGTGTTCAGAAGTATCTTTAGAAACATTCAAGCTAAAGGGATTAACTTTACACTACAAACTTTTTTTTCCCCACATCATAGAAAATAGGCAGCTCATGGAAAGAAATAAAAGTATAGTGGAAAAACAAAAACAACAACAACAAAACTGCTAAAACTAGAGAATGTTTACAAGCAATTCCAAAATCTAGAGGTCATTTAGTTTTCTCAAATAAATGAATATTTTATAAACTGGTAACATCAGGGCTTTCTGTCCTTAAATATCTGTCCAAAATGTTTTATGTCATCTGTTGGCAAACGATTTTCACATTCACTTTTCACCTGCTATATCTTTCCACTCGTACGATTCATTTCAGAGGCATAACTTGTTTTCTTTGCTAAGATTTCATTTCCTCCCATCTCAGAATTTGATGAAATCTATTTCTTAGTTCCTTGTCTCCCAGTGAAAGCTGACAACAAGCATCAGACCAAATGTAGCTGTCCCATATGAAGTAATTCATTTCTGTCAAAGATTAGACATTATTTGTTTCTTGACATAAGATGACTGATACTGTTCTGTTAGATCCCAGAAGTGCAACTTAACCATTTAAGGACTAGACTCATTTAAAAAAGTGTATTCCATTCAGAGGATTGGGTTTTCATCTGGGAGGTTAGAAGGCAGTACAGTGAGGAAACAAGATAGCAAGAGGAGTTAAAAAAAAAAAAAGGAAGAA
>NW_007768278.1:5888-6113 GCF_000696425.1 Galeopterus variegatus | reverse complement strand
CCTAACAAAGAATTCATTTCCTTGTCTTTTCCAGCTTCTGGAGGCTGCCAGCATTCCTTGGCTGGAGGATGCATCACTCTGACCTCTGCGTCCATCCTTACATCTCTTTCTCTGATGCTGATCTTCCTGTTTTCATTTCACTTATAAGGACCGTCTTCATTATGGGGCCCACACAGATAATGCAGGATAATCTTTTCATCTCAAGATCCTTAACTTAATCACATC
>NW_007768278.1:0-321 GCF_000696425.1 Galeopterus variegatus | reverse complement strand
ATTTTAAAAATAAATAATAGACCAGAATATTCTTTTGAAATATTTTTAAAGCACTCATTTTGAAGAGGAAAAGCTAGATGAACATTATTTACTTTTTCTATCCTGTTGCCAGAGGCCTGTACCTAGGCTATTCCTATAAGGCAGTGTTCCTCAAAAAAATCACTTACAGGATTTGTTACAAATGCAGATTTCTGAACTCGTCCCTGTGTTGTTTCCAATTGCTTCAGTAACAAATTACCACTGACTTGGTCGACTTGGTAGCTTAAAATAGCACAAATTTATTACTTTACAGTTCTGGAGGCCAAAAGTCTAAAATGGGCC
>NW_007768277.1:5352-6114 GCF_000696425.1 Galeopterus variegatus | reverse complement strand
TGGACCGGGGCTCTCATATTCTTTGGCCTGTAACCCCTTTTAGCAGTCCCTGGGGATATCCCGAGTGGCTTGTCTCGCTGCGCTGTGGTCCTGCAGCCTGGCTTCTCCCACCTTTCAGGCTCCTGCCCCTCCATTGCCGAGGGGCTGAGGAAGAGCAGAATAAGTTCGTATTACTTATTCTGATGATTAGCCTTGTTACAGAGACTGTGAGCACGGCCAGGGCCGTGGTGCCCTCCAGGGTCAGCTGGGCTGGTTTGTAGGAAGAAGGGCTGGGGGGCAGGCAGGGAGAGCCCCAGTAACTTAGAGTCCCCGTGTTGGAGCCCGCTTTTCAGGGCTGTGTACTTAGTGTGCGACTTGAGGCATTCATGTCATGGTAGAGTATGGAGGAAACTCTGAGGTCCTGAGGGGACTCCCGTCCACGGAGGCCAATTCACTTGTTCAAGGCCAGGGGACGGCTGTGGCCCCAGGGCCATTTTGTGAGCTTAGGGGTTTTTGAAAAGCCACCCTGGTTCGTTCATGCATTTATCCAGCACATTTTGGCAGGCCTCTGCTGTGCGGCCGGCATTGTTCCTGGCACTGGGGAAAAGCCTGCCCTCCCAGAGCTTACCTTCTAGTTCAAAACAAAGCTCATGTTCATCGCACACCCACGTTCTGCCTGGATGTGCTGTTGTGTATCACCCCCTTCAACGCACACAGCCACCGTTGGGATGGGGACCATTGTGATTTCTGTCTGACTGAAGAAGAAACTGAGGTGCAGAGAAG
>NW_007768277.1:0-386 GCF_000696425.1 Galeopterus variegatus | reverse complement strand
TTTTGCTCTTTGAGTTGATTCAGCCCCAGGGAAACTTTTTTGGCCAAGTCATTTTCAAAATAACTCTTCGTGATCTGTTTGGTGCAAAGGCAGTTGATGGATGGCTTTGCTGACCTTTGGCTCGTTGGCACCGCGCTGCCTGGGGCCCTGGGGAGGTTTTCCTCTGCTTGTTTACCCAGCGTGATTTAGGAGCCGCGGTACCAAGCGGATCCCCTATTTCTTCCGCCCTGAGACCTGACCGCATGGACCCTGCCGCAGGGTTTACACCCTGGCTGGGGCTCAGCCTCATATTTTATACATGATGACAGTTATCCTCTGGACACCCTGGACCGGGGCTCTCATATTCTTTGGCCTGTAACCCCTTTTAGCAGTCCCTGGGGATATCC
>NW_007768276.1:5771-6114 GCF_000696425.1 Galeopterus variegatus | reverse complement strand
AAATTTTATATTCAAGTATTATCAAGGATTCTTTGAAAGCTCATGTGATGTTAGAGAGCACTGACAGACACAGAGTAAGGGAAGCGATGGTTACAGTTCTCTGTGTAGCTGTCTGGAGCACTGAACGACAATAGATGAAAGGACATGGTTAACACAAGGTTGTCATGGAGAAACTCCAAGTCAACTTGGCAAGAATATGTATGAAGAAATCCAAACTAAAAAACAAGTGATTAGGTAAATAATCTTTGAGTTCTTTATTGTTCAAAGAATACATTACTTTTTGACTTCTCTGCATTGCAATAGTTCTTTTCTCTTTTTTCCCAATTATGATAAAACAGATTTA
>NW_007768276.1:0-257 GCF_000696425.1 Galeopterus variegatus | reverse complement strand
CCTGAGCAATAGGTAAATGCCAAAATACTAAAACTGGACAGCCATAAGTGATATGTCTAAGAGCCTGTGTTTTTGTAGAAATAAAATTAAAAGAGAGACAGAGAGGGACAGCAAGAGAAAGAGCGAGAGAGTTTCCTATGCTGAATAGTGGAAAGCAGATTAAAATCCTCCTTATACTGTTGCATATGAAAAAGTTAAATTTTATATTCAAGTATTATCAAGGATTCTTTGAAAGCTCATGTGATGTTAGAGAGCAC
>NW_007768275.1:5807-6114 GCF_000696425.1 Galeopterus variegatus | reverse complement strand
GGGGGTAGTGTTAGCTCTTACTGGGGAAAGGTAGTTTGCTGCTCAAGCTCTGAGGATTGTCAGAGGTGGGGGTGTGTCTGCAGAGCCAACATCCTCAGGATATTCACCCAGGTGCCCACATCTCATTTTTCAGTGTCCCAAGTTTCTTCAACCTTTTCCAAGCTTTCTCAACATTTAAAATATCTTAGCAGCTCCAGCTTTAGTATTCAGATCTTCAGTCTGCTATTCAGCTGTATCAGTTTCTTCACTGCAGTAGATAAGCTACTAAAGAGGCTGTTTAGCCTTTAAATACTTGTTAACCTTCTTC
>NW_007768275.1:0-419 GCF_000696425.1 Galeopterus variegatus | reverse complement strand
ACATGAAAAAAGACAAAAAGGAAAAAATAAAAATAAAAACCACCTTAGCAGTGAATTTGCCCCATCCCTTGGGGTCCCTACCAGTGTGTGAAATTCAGCTTCTTGAGAAATTTCCCTCAAGTCAATGAATTCTTGCTTATTCACACTTATATTTCAGCACTCTTGATCAAACATCCTTAAAATCTAATACTGGTATTAGCTAGCTAGTTTCTGCAGTTCCTCTGGTTTCTGATCTCTTCTTTTCCTTATCAGGCCCAGCATATCTTCAGTTGGTTATCAGACAGGAATCCAGGTGGAAGAATCTCTTGAGTGGGGTACTCTTACCTTGGGAAAAAGTCTCTGCTATGTCTTCCAGCATGGGGGTAGTGTTAGCTCTTACTGGGGAAAGGTAGTTTGCTGCTCAAGCTCTGAGGATTGTC
>NW_007768274.1:5351-6114 GCF_000696425.1 Galeopterus variegatus | reverse complement strand
CTCAGGGTTATTTTTATTTTCCTGCTTTCTGATTTTATCTTCAGTGACACAAATTCTCCATTGTATATTGCTCTGATTTTGATTTATCTTCCAAAATTATTGTTATAAGACTTGGGACATATTAATGAGATTTTTTCTTGTGTCATAGTATATCTTCAAAATTAAAAAAAAAAATAGGTATATCGTATAAAATGTCTGTTATGCCAAATGTCATCTTCTTCTGGAGGCCATGATTAGAACTCTCCATTTTCACAGTTGGTTCTCACAAAACTCTAAGAGATGAGTGCAACCATCTCCATTTTTAGATGAGGTTACATAATTTGCCTATGTATACATATCTAGTAAGAAGATACGTGTTTACATATCTAATTATAAAGCCCATGTATTTTCTACCAATTCAACCTAAATTCCAATCTTTCTCGGAGACAGTGGAGCCACCAAATAAAATCATATTATAATAGATATATTTGTCATATTTACCAGATAGTCCCATAACAGGTCCCTGACTTCTTATGTTTGAGATAAATTCTGGAATTTCAGAATGGCATTCTTATAGGCAAAAAAAAAAAAAAGAGAGATCTGAATAAGTCTTTAACTCAGCCTTAACAAAACAAGTGCTCTGAAGATACAGCATATTCTTAACCTCTGCCATTCTACTAGCAGAATTGAGTTTGACTTCATGGGCATGTGACCTGAACTCCGTACATAGAAGATCCCTGTTCTTGGTTTTCACCACCTTGAAATTTTTACCTATTAGATCTCT
>NW_007768274.1:3087-4047 GCF_000696425.1 Galeopterus variegatus | reverse complement strand
GCAAATGAAAAATCAGTTTTGGTGTTAAAATACTTGCAATAAGGGCCGAGCCCGTGGCGCAATTGGGAGAGTGAGGCGCTGGGAGCGCAGCAGTGCTCCTGCCGCGGGTTCGTATCCTATATAGGGATGACCGGTGCACTCACAGCGCTCACTGGCTGAGCACGGTGTGACCAGTCTCAAAAAAAAAAAAAATACTTGTAATAAAAAAAATAACTTGACATTTAAGACGACCATATTCGCTACTGAAATGGTTTTCAACAGTGCAATTATTCCTGTCAACTAATGATGACTTGAAAGGCCAAAAGTCACTACCTCTAAATTCTCAGATCTACAAAATCAGACAGGTTAAGAGGTAAAAACATAAGATTTAGAATCCAGAGGCTGACTAATTTTGGCTCTTCCACTCACTGGTCGTTTGACCTTTGGCAATACACTCAAATTTCCTGAGCCTCATTTTCTTATTCTGTAGAGGAGGGAATTTCAACGAGATAATCTTGAGGCTGTTGCCAGTTACAAATTAAAAATAATACATGGAAAATGTCCATCACGCTGACTGTTACATAGCAGAGCTTCAATAAATTAAAGCCATTATAAAATTCTATTAAAAACTATTTTTTAAATGAATCCCTATTTCATGAATTTATATCCTTAGATGACATAATGATTAATCCATTTGTGACTTATTTGTGAGTACCAAGTGGTAAAGCTAGAAATGATGGCATAGAAAAAGAGATAAATTTGAAAAATGACTCATTGCTTTTAGCACTTAGGATATAGTTAATTAATAAAAAGTCAAAACAGAAAGAAACTTGCCTGAGGCTGGTAGAACTGACAAACAAATGAAAACTGATGATTTTTTCCATGTAACAGTGACTGAATTCCTTATGTCAAACAAAGACTCAATGCCTTAAGAAATTTCTCAGTATATTAAACATATACAAACTTATCTCATTATTATGA
>NW_007768274.1:0-1347 GCF_000696425.1 Galeopterus variegatus | reverse complement strand
TTAATATTCTCACAATTCTTTGTGTAGCCTGTGATTCCACATAAGGAATTTTTTTTTTTTTTTTTTTTTTTGGCAGAGCTTTTAGACTATCCCATGTTGTGAAGAAAGGAATATATAAAGACAGAAGTCATTTTTATTTTTCTCAATTAATGAAAAGCTGCTTTCTTCAGTTATCTGTAAGATTCAGTTCCTATAGATCTAATACATTTGCTGTACCCAAGTTGACTGACAAGGTCATAGCTTTGCAAACATCATATTTATTTGATTCAATCAGCATCAATTACTCCCTGGTGATTGATAACAACCGATGCCTACCATTGGGTCACAATTTATGGATGATATTAACACTTTGGGGAGTGAAATACAGCTAGCCATAACTAATGTTTGCTGCCAAACTAAAATAAATATCAAAAGAGAGAGATTTTAAGACATCTAATTCATCCTCAGAAAAAAGCGCTGTCAAGTCGACCTAAACAAATTAGGGAAAGAGATTGGGGCAGAGAAAGGACATGTGAACGGGTCAAAACTAAGAGCATTATTTAGAGCAAACAAAAACATTTTAATAGGGTGGAAAGAAACCTCTGTAAAGTGCATATCAATTAGTAATCAATTATGTTCATGTTAAGTGGCTGCAGCTGCCTTTTTCAAATTGTTGCTACATCTACCAAATTGTAAGAATAGAGAGATAAATTGCTGGTATCCAGATATGTATTTCCAAACACAGCACAGCAATCCAGGATAGGTGAATTCTTTCCAAAAAGAATCATTTATACAATTTATCTTGAAAGACTACGACATCATTGTCACATAAAATATCATTAGTTTTACTATCTGGGAATGAAACAACAATTTAGACATCACATATACTATCTTAAATATTGAAAGAAAAAAGGGTAACATACATATGTTCAACTGTCAGCTGTTGAAGAGGATTCAGACATGCAGGCTTAAATACTAAATTTAGAAAAGTTATTTCCTACATGTAAAGTCTTTGAGAGAATTTTGTAATATTATTTATTTTTAGTAGTCATTAATATGAGAAGAACATAAGCAAACAACACCTAAAGCAAATTAAAATACGTCTAACATTTTTATTTTTAAAACTGTGTGATCATATATTTTCCATGCTTTTAGATTTCTTGAAAACATTAAAATAAGAACTTCTAAAAGTAATAATCAATGGCCACCCCTATTAGTAACTTAAGATTTAATTCCTGAAGAAGCTGTTTTGGAAGGGTAGTTGAGACTTAGAAACAGAACATAGTAGGGGAAAGTAGAGTAAGTGGACAAGATTTGCAGAAATTGGAAGAGTAATGAAGATTAAAAAGGGAAAAAGAATTATAAAAG
>NW_007768273.1:5688-6114 GCF_000696425.1 Galeopterus variegatus | reverse complement strand
GCCACGCTGATCATCAACTTTTAACCTAGCTTAGAAAAGATTATGTTGAACATGTATGTTCGTCAAGAGTCTGAGTCAGGTGATTTAAAAGTTCCAGTGGTGCTTGGCTAACTAAGGTCATTGAGTTTTCCGGCTTTGAGATAACATCGGGGACTTGAGACTCCCTACACCACCGATCACAGACTCCATGATGTCAAGGAACCCCATTCGTCATGAAATGCTGACCTTTGACTCAAGCCACCTGCAAACCCCGTGTTCCACCCTTTCTCTACCTCCCTGCATGTACCTGCATTCCTATTTTCCCTTTAAAAATCCTAAACTTCGGGCCGGCCCAGTGGTGCACTGCTATAGTGCGCCGCTTGGGAAGCGTGGTGGCGCTCCCGCTGAGGGTTTGGATCCCACATACAGACCGGTTCCCGCTCACTG
>NW_007768273.1:0-264 GCF_000696425.1 Galeopterus variegatus | reverse complement strand
AAATGAGTTTAAATGATATTTAGAAAAGGGATGGTATTTCTTTCACTTTTAAAGTTGAAGGGCTTTCAAACTGTAGTTACACTTTGGCAAATAGACAAGAATGCCAATTTCAACGTTAGGATCAGACATTAAGCACTGACATTTTTATTTTCACTTATCCCTTTGATGTTGCTTTGATGACTATTTGGTAAAAAACAAAACATCATCATCAACAACAACAAAAATCCTGCAAAACATTAAAATAATTAATTAAAACAGTTTAAA
>NW_007768272.1:4223-6114 GCF_000696425.1 Galeopterus variegatus | reverse complement strand
TAGTGAGAGAAAAATCTATAGCACTAAAACTGATAACTAGGGAAAGAGGATAAGTCTCAAATTAGTAATCTAAGCTCTCACCTCAAATATCTAGAAAAAGCAGAGCAAAATAAATGATAAGCAGAAGGAAGGACATAATAAAGATAAGAGCAGAAATCAATGAAGTTGAAAACAGAAAAATGATAAAATCAATGACACAAAGATTGGTTATTTGAAAAGATAAGTAAAATCAAAAAACTGATGAATTACAAAACTGATGAAGGAAAAGGAGGAGAAGACAAAAATATTACCAATACCAGAAATGAGACAAGGGATATCACCACAGACCCTGTAGAATTCAAAAGGATAAGAAGGGAATGTAATGAACAACATTAAACACATAAATTTGACACCTTAGGGAAAATGAACCAATTCCTCCAAAAACAAACACAAAAAATTATGAAATAAATCTTTGAATAGCCCTGTAGCTATTAAGGAAATTGAACTGATAATTTTAAAACTGCCCAAAAAAGGAATCTCCAAGCCGAAATAATTCACTAGATAATTCTGCCAAATATTTAAAGGAGAATTAACACCAATTCTACATAATCTCTTCCAGAAAATAGAAGAAGGAGCACTTCACAAATCATTTCACAAAGCTAGTATTAACTTTATGCTAAAACCAAATAAAATAGTACAAAAAATTAGAAAACCACAGATCCCTCATGAATATAGACAAAAAATTCTTATCAAAAATATTAGCAAATTAATGAGGTGATGGATACACTATCTACCCTGACCCAATCACTATACAACCTATATCTGTTTCAATACTTTAGGTTGTACCCCATTAATATCTACAATTACAGTGTGTCAATTAAAATAAAAAAGTTAAAAAATAAAGCACTTAGAATAATTTTTAAAAACTCATTTTCCTCAAGAAAACAGCAACAAAAAAATTAGCAAATAAAATTCAGTAATATATAAAAAACATATACACCATGACCAATGGAGTTTATTCCAGGGATGCAAGACTAGTTCAACAGTTGGAAATTAATTAAAGTAATCTGCTATATTAACAGTCTAAAGAAAAAAGATACAATGATATCAACTGATGCAGAAAAAGCATTTGACAAAATTCTACATACTTTCATGATAAACACTTTCAGATGAATAGGAATAAAGGGGAACTTCCTCAGCTTTCAAAGAACATCTACAAAAAATCTTCACCTAACATTATTCATAATTGTGAAAGACTGAATTTTTTCTCCCTAAGATCAAGAACAAGAGATGGATATCCGTCTTACTACACTTATTCAACATAATGCTATAAATTCTAGCTAGAGCAATTAGTCAAGTGAAAGAAATGAGGCGTACGCATCAGGAAGGAAGAAATAAAACTGCCCCCATTTGCAGATGACATGATTGTCTTCATAGAAAATCCCAAGGAATCCACCAGGAAAAAAAAAGAAAGGAAAAGAAAATTCCAAAAAGTAACAAGTTAGTTCTGCAAAGCTGAAGGATACAAAATAAGCATATAAAAATCAATTGCACTTCTATATAGTAGGAATAAACGTGGACAACAAAATTTAAAAGTACATTTATGTTTACCCAAAAAATTTTGAAATACTTAGGTGTAAATCTAACATGAACAGAATTTGTATGCTAAAAACTACAATTGCCGATGAAAGAAATCAAAGGAGATCTCAATAAGTAGAGATATACTGTTTTCATGAATCAAAAGACTCAACATAGTAAAGATATCAATTCTTCCCAAAGTAATATACAAGTTTAGCTGAATTCCTATCAAAATCCCACTAAGATTTTCTCTAGTTAGAGACAAGATCATTCTAAAAATTATATTGAAAGGCAAAAAAAAAAAAAAAAAAAAAAAAAAAAAACCCCAAAAAAA
>NW_007768272.1:0-280 GCF_000696425.1 Galeopterus variegatus | reverse complement strand
AAAAATTAAAATCATACAGTGTGTTCTCCAACACAATGAAATAAACTATAAATTAATAACAAGGAGATAAGACTATTTCCAAACACTTTAAAATGAAACAACACATATCTGAAAAATCCATGGGTCAAAGACAAAGCTCTCAAGGGAAATCAAAAGTACATTGAACTGAATGAAATGAAAATACAACATATTAGTATTTATGGGACACAGCTAAAGCAGTAGTGAGAGAAAAATCTATAGCACTAAAACTGATAACTAGGGAAAGAGGATAAGTCTCAAA
>NW_007768271.1:5879-6114 GCF_000696425.1 Galeopterus variegatus | reverse complement strand
ACAACTGGCATAGTTGTGTAGCTTTACAATTTTTTACTTACCTTGCTAACTAGTTTTGCCTCTTGAGAGGCTCTGAAGATCATCTTGGACTGAATTCTGACTACAAAAAAAGAACCTGTTTGTTAAGGTGATATAGCAGAACCTTGTGGGAAAGCAGTTACATCATCTCAAGTTTTGATTATCAGATAAGAGATGGTTGGGCATGGTTAAAATGCACATAAGGCTTGAGGAAAGC
>NW_007768271.1:0-295 GCF_000696425.1 Galeopterus variegatus | reverse complement strand
GGCTCCCGGGATCTTTCCCAATTACCTAGTGTGGACCTGCGTGTGAGGGGTCTGGTGACCCTGCCTGGCATGTGAGGGGTCTGGTGACCCAGTCTGTATAATGGGTTTGAAGGGTCAGAGCTGTAGCTCCGACAATACAAATGGAAACTTAGTATAACAAAAATAATGAAACATTTTGGCTTTAGTTACGAATTGCTTTAGCCATACAAGTGGTGTAGCTATGGCCCTAACCCGACAACTGGCATAGTTGTGTAGCTTTACAATTTTTTACTTACCTTGCTAACTAGTTTTGCCT
>NW_007768270.1:5813-6114 GCF_000696425.1 Galeopterus variegatus | reverse complement strand
AAGAGTGGGTGCCGACGAAGTTACGAGCCTGCTGCACCTTTTAAAATGAAATATTTAAATAAGTGGAACCTCATATGGGTGATGTATTAAGCTCTCCCGAGATGTAAATCACACGATTCCTAAATGTCCTTTAACAAAGTCAATTATGTTACATAAACTTAACAGAGACGAGGATCCCTTATCCTCAGAATCACCCATTTCTCTCTAGTACTTTTGTCAAGATAAAGACTTCTCTACAGAAGCAGCATATTACTTAAAACCCCTCAACATTATTCTTTAAATTGGATAAAATAAAAAAAAA
>NW_007768270.1:0-240 GCF_000696425.1 Galeopterus variegatus | reverse complement strand
CTTTTCTGATCACCCCCAAGACATTAGCTCAGGAAAATCTCGCCTGGGCCCTGTGTAACTTGATGGAGATGGGTAATGTGACAGCCCAGGTCCCCTTGTCAAGAGAAGAGGCAGAGAGACATCATTTACTCCAAGTCCCAGGTGTAATCACTGGGCTTGAGAATCCATTTCAGCCAGGAAAGAGTGGGTGCCGACGAAGTTACGAGCCTGCTGCACCTTTTAAAATGAAATATTTAAATA
>NW_007768269.1:5836-6114 GCF_000696425.1 Galeopterus variegatus | reverse complement strand
TGTCTGTTCAGGTCCTTTGCCCATTTTTAAAACCAAGTTATTTGTTTTTTAACTATTCAGATGTATGAGTTCCTCATATATTTGGATATTAACCCCTTATCAGCTATATGGTTGGCAAATATTTTTCCCCATTCCATTGGTTGTCTTTTCATTCATTGATTGTTTTCTTTGCTGTGCAGAAGTTTTTTAGTTTGATGTAATCCCACATGTTTATTTTCACTTTTTTTTTTTCCTTTTTGTCTTTTTTCATGTCCAGCAACGGATCGCAACCCTCAGTG
>NW_007768269.1:0-330 GCF_000696425.1 Galeopterus variegatus | reverse complement strand
TAAATACTGTAATAGAGATACACAGACGTTTTGTGGGAGCACATGGGACAGCTGTTTAACCTAGCCTGGCAGTATCGAAGTAGGAAGTTTATTATTGGAAGGTGCACCCTAAGCAAAAACATGGAGCTATTTAGACACCAAAGGAATACATTTTAAAAACCTCAATTTATTTCTAGCATATTTGTAAAGTATTTCATTTTATTTTAATTCAACTAGGATTTATTAAACAATTACTGTGTGTCTCACATTCTTCCTAACACTAAGGGACAAAAATAAATTTTTATCAAGCAGCTTACAATATGCCCAAGGAAAAAGGAGAAAAAATTGGAC
>NW_007768268.1:5886-6114 GCF_000696425.1 Galeopterus variegatus | reverse complement strand
AGCTACACTGGTGCCACCTGCCATAACTGTGAGTAGATTCATTGTTTGCCCATAGTGAAATGGGCAAAACTCCAGGAATACCATTCTTAATGTCAGGATGTATTCAGCAGGAGACAGGCACTTTTTATTTATTCATCCAACACATATTTTTTGAGAGGATATTACACGTCAAACAATTTGGTGGGCACAAAGCATACGTGGATACAAGCCATATCCTTGTGGAGTTAA
>NW_007768268.1:0-480 GCF_000696425.1 Galeopterus variegatus | reverse complement strand
TTAAATACATTCTGTTCTATGGTAAGTGAAAAACCTTACAGATTAACTTTCAAATTAACTTTAACTCAAAAAGAATTTGCCTCATTATTGGAATCCTTAATTTAAACGCTTAAATCATCTCTGAGAACTTTTATTGCCCAATAGTGCATGCAAGGTGGACCCAACTCTGATAAAACCATCACATTATTTTGATGTCATTCAAAAACTGACTTAAGTATAGTAGTATAGCAGATCAATTTCCACTATTAATTCATGCAGTTGAACATAAGAAATTTTTTGCTTTCCCCTTTATTTCACTGATTCTGTTTATTTCATTTGCTTTTGCATTATCTCCTATAAGGTGTTTGCCAAACTACTGTGAACATGGAGGAAGCTGCTCCCAGTCCTGGACCACCTTCCATTGTAACTGCAGTAACACAAGCTACACTGGTGCCACCTGCCATAACTGTGAGTAGATTCATTGTTTGCCCATAGTGAAAT
>NW_007768267.1:4811-6114 GCF_000696425.1 Galeopterus variegatus | reverse complement strand
GGATGACTGGATACGAAAAATGTAGTATATATACACAATGGAATACTACTCAGCCATATAAAATAATGAAATTCTGCCATTCACAGCAACATGGATGAGCTTGGAGAAAATCACGTTAAGTGAAATAAGACAGGCACAGAAAGCAAAATATCGCACGTCCTTACTACTACGTGGGAGCTAAAAAAATAAAAGAAGGAAGGACAACAATCAGAATAATATGTTGAACTTCTAGAAGGAGAGAACAGACTTTGGTTACTAGAGATGAGAAAGAGGGAGACAGAGGGAAGTTAGTGGGAAATCGGTTAATGGGCGCAAATAATTACTACATTTTGTAATGAAGAAAATAGTAATTATCTTATTTGCACATCACATATGTACACAGGTATTGATATTCAACTCTGTACTCCAGAAANATTAAGAGTGAAAAAATAACCTACAAAATTTTATAAGATATTTTCAAGCTATCCATACAAGGGATTCATATCCAGAATATACAAGAAACTCAAATAACTTAATCGTAAAAAAAAAAAAAAAAAAAAAAAGTAACACAATTAACAACTGGGCAAAGGAGCCAAACAGACATTTCTCAAAAGAAGACATTCAGGGCCAAGCCCGTGGCGCACTCGGGAGAGTGCGGTGCTGAGAGCACAGCAACGCTCCCGCCACGGGTTCGGATCCTATATAGGAATGGCCGGTGCACTCACTGGCTGAGCATGGTGTGGGCGACACCACAGCAAGAGTTGCGATCCCCTTACCGGTCACGAAAAAGACAAAAACAAACAAACAAACAAACAAACAAACAAACAAAAAACATTCAAATAGCCAGCAAGTATATGAAATAATACTCAACATCACTAATCAGGGAAATGTAAATCAAAACTATATTGATGTATCATCTCACTCCAGTTAGACCAGTTAGACTGGCCATTATCAAAATAACAGAGAATAGCAAATGCTGGTGAGGATATGAAGAAAGGGGAACCCTCCTGCACTGTTGTGGGACTGTAAATTAGCACAGCCCTTATGGAAAACAGTATGGAGGTTTCTCAAACAATTACATATAGAACCACCATATAATCCACATACAATCCAGCAATCCTACTTCTGGTAAGGTACTCAAAGGAATGGAAATTATGTCAAAGTAATACCTGCACTCCCATGTTCATTGCAACTCTATTTACAGCAGCCAAGATGTAAACCAACATAAACGTCCATTGAAGGATGACTGGATACGAAAAATGTAGTATATATACACAAGGGAATACTACTCAGCCATATAAAATAATGTACTTCTGTCATTCAC
>NW_007768267.1:1334-4014 GCF_000696425.1 Galeopterus variegatus | reverse complement strand
TAGACGGAGAGAACAGACTTTGGTTACTAGAGATGAGAAAGAGGGAGATAGAGGGAAGTTAGTGGGAAATCAGTTAATGGGCGCAAATAATTACTACATTTTGTAATGAAGAAAATAGTAATTATCTTATTTGCACATCACATATGTACACAGGTATTGATATTCAACTCTGTACTCCAGAAAAATCTATAATCAATTATGTTTCAATAATTTTCAACAAGATAAAATATTTAAAAAGCAAGTAAAAGAAACAAGTACTTGACAAATAAGGACACACAAAGCAGAAGCACATGTAAATTTTTCACAGTAAACACTCTACACATTGCTAAACTTGTGCCACTTGTTTCACTTTAAGCATTCTATAAGCTGATGCAAAGAGAAAAAAAAAATAGTTATCTTTTGCTCCGGAAATCCACCAGGCAAAAACAAACCAGTGACTCACGAAAAGCAAATGCTGGACTCATTACCTGTTAAAAGTATCGAGGAGAGAAGATCTTTTCATTTATTCAGCAGATATTTACTGAACTTGAACTCATTATGAGGCACTTTGGTGAAATGTAGACACAAAATGAAAAACGCATAATAAACGCCCTTGAATATCATTTAAATAGAGGGAACAGAGGCAACGTGCCCAGGAAAATGGCCGTGCTCTGTGAATGCCTACATGGGAGGGATGAGCCAGAACAAGGAGAAGGGCAAGGACGGAAGGCAATCGGGGACCCTGGGACAGGTGCAGGATGAGGGTGCACTGGAATAGGTCTCACAGGAGGAGTCAGAGTTCACCAAGACACACAACTCAAGAGGAAGTGTGACAGTGCAGACCCATCTGCATTTCACGTTAGGTTATACTAATACCAGTCTTCGCAGGTTTCACATTTGTATTATTACCACTTCAGATGATTCTGTAAATGGTATGCTTTACATTTGGTTATTGTTCATTTATGTTATACCTACTTCTAATCTTGATTTTTAAGAGTCACCGAGTCCAGAAATATCTGAAGCAAATTTTAGATCACAAAAATGTAAAGGACTGTAAGTTTTTAAAAAATCAGATAATTAGGCTTTTGATCGTTTGTTGGATAAAATATGTTCATGTTTTTTTCTTTCTACAAAAAGGTAGCTGTTCTATACGCAAAGATTTTTAAAGCTTCACAAAAAATAAAAGTGTGTGTGTGATAATCTGTTGCATACATATTTACTTAAGTGAAATTTACACGTGGAGAATACACTTGACCTTTATTTTAAGGAACACCATGAGTTGGAATTTTATTTTTTTATTTTTTATTTTTTTTTCCTTTATTTTTTTTTTGTCTTTTTTTCGTGTCCGGCAACAGATCGCAACCCTCAGTGTCGCGCCCGTACCGGACCAGGACCGGCAACGGGATCGCAACCCTCGGTGCTGTGCCCGCACCTCGCTCAGCCAGTGAGCGGGAACCGGTCTGTATGTGGGATCCGAACCCTCAACGCGAGCGCCACCGCGCTCTCAAGCGGCGCACTGTAGCAGTGCGCCACCGGGCCGGCCCCCATGAGTTGGAATTTTAGTAAATATAACACCATTCTCACTTTCTTCCCATCCCTCTACCCACTTTTTCTTCCAAGACCCTGTTAATTCTACACAACTTTAAGTAAGCAAATATACTCCCTTAACTCATCCCATGTCCGTTCCTTTAATTGTCATAAGCCTTTCTCCTGTGATATCGTAATTATTGTTCTTTACCCAGACATAACCCTGAGAATATTTTTGGATGGGCCGGATGCAGATAACACAAGTTGAAACACCTAAAGTCCAGCTGTTCATACCAGCCAAAATCTTACATTCTTGCTAATTCAGTTAGAAAGTATTAACATGACTCCTGAAATGCTCATATTCTGCAAAAATTGAAAAATGAACTGAAGTTTGAAAATAAGTGAAATTCAGTATGGATCCAAATGAGGAGCTTACAAATGGGCCATTTTGTTGTAATTTCTGTAGATAACCCTGCTTTTCCTAGAGAAGCAATTGACGATTTTAATCAGAATTATTATAAAACGGGCTTGTTTATTGGCTAATTTTCTTTGTGGTGTTTGGTATAGATCAATAGTTTTCAAAAACAATTTTTGTAGTAACGGAAAGCTATTTTTCTAAATCTAGGTCAGTAGCATGAGCTCTATAGAACAGGACATAATAAGATGCAAGTGCCATACTTTACATTTTTCTTAAAGCAACCTTTTGTGGTAAGGGAAGGAAATAGTACCATCTCTCCTTTCATGATAAAGCAAAGTCAGATTCAGAAATAATAATTTGTCTCGGGTTGTATGGTTAGAGAATGGAGAGCTGTATCTAGAATCCACCTTTTTCCTATTCAACAGGCTTTCCACTCTACACCGTTTCCTTCTAATAAATGACATGGAAGACTTCAGCATTTAGCAGTCAAATAATTTTAGCGACCTATTATTTCTTGCTGAAATTTTACAATTTCATAGCCTCATAATATTTAGAAGAATAATGAACTTTTGAAACATTGCCAATTTCTGTCATACCGATAAATAAAAGTTAGTTGCAAGGTTATTTTATGTTTCTTAAATACCCCAAAAGATCTTTCCTCCATTAAGATACTCATTATTCTAAATTGTTTAAAATTAGAATATTATAAGGCCTTACCTTTCATTTCTGTACTTAGGTTACTTTTTTAATTATGTG
>NW_007768267.1:0-468 GCF_000696425.1 Galeopterus variegatus | reverse complement strand
ATTTTAGTCCTTATCGTCAGATCTTGATTCTCCATCCTCCTTGTCGCAAGTCGCCATCCCCAACCCTTACTGCATGATTGCAGGTCTGTATTCATTGCTCAGCAGCAGGCATGAAGCCTAAGTCTGTGTATCCACAATCAAGGGGAGGCTCACCATGGGTGACTGTGCCATTCATCTATTCTAGGTCCAATGTGAGGAACCACCTGAAGGGCACTTTGGCTGTGAAACCAAGAGATCAAGAAGGATCAAAATAGCATGACGAATAAAACGTAAAGCTTAGAATATGCTCCAATTTACTTTATCCGGTCAACCTTGATTCCCCGAGTCACACTGTATTCTTTGCCTACCGCCTACCACGTTTAATGATAAGATCGCAGCAGCAAGAGCTCCCAGTCTGGTTAGAGGGGTGGGGGGCAGGGTAGTGGGGTGGGGCAGTGACCTTATGCTCTCCTTCCATATTCAATCCAG
>NW_007768266.1:5647-6114 GCF_000696425.1 Galeopterus variegatus | reverse complement strand
AGAAAAAAGAAGAAACATTGAAACAGGCCTGCAGGAATTATGGGGCACCATCAAGCAAAATAACCTATGCATAATTGTAGTATCTGAAGGAGAAGAGAGAGGAAAAGACAGAGAAAGCATCCTGAACACCTCCCAGGATCTGCAGACAGTGTTTTCCACGGTATCCAGGTCCCCTACCACCTTAAGGGAAGGCGGATAAAGAGAGCAACTATCTCTGCCAACCTGAGATCCTTTTATTCTGAAAATTGTCACCCCCACCCTCCTCATTGTTTGCCACCTACCATGAAAGCAAGTATTCAGTAGTTCAGTCTCGAGTATCTATGGAAACTTAGTCTGCACTCAGCACAATCTCAGGGGAATTAGAGGTCTATAAGACATGTTCTTCATTTATTTATTTATTACCTTTTGGAATTTATAATTTGGATGAGGATACAACTCAATTAAGGCTTAATTACAGAGAGTTGGAT
>NW_007768266.1:0-848 GCF_000696425.1 Galeopterus variegatus | reverse complement strand
AATAAATAGTGATCCAAGGTAGACCCCACACCTAGTAGCCTTCCACTCTATTATGGGGTGGGTTAAGATGAATCTCTAGGATACTTATAGATCATGCCTTTAAAGCACTATCAATATATTGACTGAGATAAGCTGAAAGCATTTTGCTTCTATTTACCTGTGAGTGGGGAAGGAACTGAAGCAGGAACAGTAGTGAATGACTCATTCAGGGGAAGTTAGACTATCACTCAGGACCCCTGACTTAAAGGGAGACCTTGGTTCATACCTGCACACCTGTTGTTATAAATCCTCCACAGAATGGAAAACAACTGCAGGCCAGAGATAAAGCCCTACTATTGAGCAGCAAATGTCTAACACCACCAAAGGCCACCTGCAAAAGCTGGAAAAGGTACCCATCTCCACAAATGTACAGACACAAAGATCAAGAAAGAACAGAGAAATATGACATGCCAGAAGAAACCAACGAAGCTCCAGCAATGGACCCAGGAGAAAAACAGATTTATAAAACATGTAACAGAAAATTCAGAATAATCCTTTAAAAGAAGTTCAGGGAGTCACAAGAAAACACAGATAGAAAATTAAATGATATTTGGGAACCAACCCATGAGCAGAATGAGAAACTAGACAAATAGAATCAATTGGAAAAATAGAAATTGCAGAAATAAAGGATATGCTATTTGAACTAAAAAGCCTGACAGAAAGCTTAACAGCAGACTTGGTCAAAGAAAGAAAGAATCAGTGAGCTTAGTGACAGAACATACAAAATGACCCGATCGCAGGAGCAAAAAGAAAAAAGAAGAAACATTGAAACAGGCCTGCAGGAATTATGGGGCACCATCAAGCAAAAT
>NW_007768265.1:5388-6114 GCF_000696425.1 Galeopterus variegatus | reverse complement strand
TGTGTGTGTGTGTGTGTGTGTGTGTGTGTGTGTGTGTGTGAGAGAGAGAGAGAGAGAGAGACAGGACAGAGAGACAGAGAGTCAGAGAGAGAGGATTCTGATTTACTTATTAGGGAAGAGACTCTGGTAATTTAATATCTAATAAGTTTATTGACTTTCTCCTTTGTACACACATCCTATAAGAGAAAACAACAAAGCATGATGTGGGGTGGATTACCTGATCAAACACTGCTTCTAATTTGAATCTGTGATCCTCCAAAGCCAGATATTAAGTTGGTGAACCAATCATATGAATCAAGAGCCAATCTATTATTTTTGTATCAATCACTGGGTTTGTTATTATTCACTTAGAAACTTGATCATATCATTTTTAGAATCTAAAACTCTGGGTATCCGTCAAATGGACACAAAATGTTAAAAGAAGGGGACCTTTTTCCTACTCTGCATTGATGAACCCAGCTCATCAGTCTTTGTCCTTATGCATTATGTAGTCACCTGGTGGAGTGTATGTTATCTCTATTTCTGGTTTGGCAAGAGACAATAATCAGTCTCTCTCTCTGCCTTCCCTTCCCTCTTCTCCCCACCTCTCTTTTCTCTTCCTCTCTCTCTTCCTCTCATTCTGTCCTCTCTTTAAAACACGCTTATCTTCAAGAATTACTGAAGCCAAAGTGCTCTTTATATTACCTTTGTAAATGACTTAAATGACATGATGGGAACCAGTGACAT
>NW_007768265.1:0-466 GCF_000696425.1 Galeopterus variegatus | reverse complement strand
CATCTTGCAAGTGAATTTTTAAATGCCACTTTCATCTGAAATTTTCTTACCAGCTTGCTCTACTGCTCTCAGGGGATGACTGACACTAAAGTAAAAGAAACTGGCATGTTTGCCACTCATTCCAAATGAGTAGATGAATATGAAGCTAGGCAGCCTTTTAAAAAAATCATGTATACAGCTTTAAAGTTTGTGTGCATGTGTGTAGCTTACATATGCTGAAAGCTTATCCAAGTAAGTCAACGGGTATGATTTTAGAAGTGACGTGTTACGCCGCAAAAAAAGGTAGGCAGGTAAAAAATGAGCTTAATTCTTTTTTCCTTTTATACTTAACAGAGTGCGGAATAGTGAGTGGTGAGAAGATTCCTGGCCACAGCCTACCTTATAACAACTTTATTGGGGGCTCTATGTGTGTGTGTGTGTGTTTGTGTGTGTGTGTGTGTGTGTGTGTGTGTGTGTGTGTGAGAGA
>NW_007768264.1:2841-6114 GCF_000696425.1 Galeopterus variegatus | reverse complement strand
GCCGCACTCCCAAGCGGCGCACTGTAGCAGTGCGCCACCGGGCCAGCCCAAGATTCCAGTTTCTTAGCCTTCTTGAACATCAGGAAGACGTGGCCTGCCCCCTTAGTCTTCCAGCAGCATTCTGCTCTCTCAGGTTCCTCAAAGATGAAGTTAACTTGTCTGCAAGCTCCCTCAATATGCTTGGATTTAATTTATCCAGGCGAGGAGACCTGAGCTGGAGCAGCAAGGGGCTTTCTTAATGCAGTAGCCCCCCATCTGCAGAGGATATGTTCCAACCCGAGTGGATGCTTGAAACCATGGATAGTTTCCTATCCATCCATACCTAGGATAAAGTTTAATTTATAAATGAGGCACAGTAAGAGATTAACAACAATAGCTAATAATGAGATAGAATGATTATAACAAGATAGTGCAATAAAAGTTATATGAATGTGGTCTCTCTCTCTCAAAATATCTTATTTTACTGCACTAACCCTTCTTGGGATGAGGCGAGATGATCCAATGCCTGCGCGATGAGATTTCATCACGCCACGCAGAATGGCACACAATTTAAAACTTACGAATCGTTTATTTCTGGAATATTCCATGTAATATTTTCAGATTGCGGTTGACCGTAGGTACCGTAAACCACAGAAAGTGAAACCACTACTGTGCCTCCTTCTGTACTTGGGGTTTCAATTCCTCTTACCAATATTGTTCCTCAACTTTCCATCCTGATTTTTTCATTCTTCCTAAGAAGGGAAACCAAAGGAGTGTGTGGCAGAGACTGTCAGCTACGGGACAAACCCATGCTCCTCTGTCCTTTCTGGGCACCCAGCTGGAGGACATCTCCCAGATCCCCCTGCAGCTGGGTGTGGCCATGTAACTGAGCGTGGGCAGAAGTGACGTGTGCCACTGCCACGCTGGGCCCCTGAAGCCCCCACACGCAAGGGTGATGACACCCAGGACAACCTTGGGAGCCCCATGATGAAGACGCCAGAGCTCGTCAGCCAGTGTGGAAGACGAACACGCCGCTGACCCATCTGCCACTGACTGCTGCATGGGATTGTGGAGCCCACAGACATCCTATGGGGTGGTGCTGTGGATTGAGTGTCCCCCAAAACTTGGCCCCATTGTGACTGTTAAGAGGGTGGGAAATCCTATTATAGAAATTGAAAGGTGGAGCCTTGAAGAGGTGATTGGATTGTAGGACCCTGCAGTAGTGAATGGGTTAAAAATGGCGGTCAGGGGTGTGGTTCTGAGGGCTTTAAAAGAAGAGTGCATGAGAGGTTAGTCTCTCTCTGCCCTGCCACTTTCTGCCATGTGAGACCCCTGGGTCACTGTTGCCACCACCAAGACCCTCACCAGATGTTTTCCCTGGACTTTGGACTTTTCAGCCTCTGAAACTGTAAGCAAAACATTTTGCTTTCTTACAAATTACCTAGTTCTGTGTATTTTGTTATAAGCAACAGAAACAGGCTAAAGAACGTCTGAGAACAGAGGCTGTTGGCTTTGGAAGTTGTCGTATAGATCTCTTCCATGCCCCTAAAGGGTTTGGTGCAGCGCTGCACAGGGACAGCACACAGAGGGCAAGACAGTCGACCCCCTGAATTCGGCAGGTGCAGGGGCTCAGAACCAGAGGTGACAGTGAACGTGACCCTCTTCCCACCTTCCACCCTGGCCCCTCTCCCAAGAGCTGGCCAACCTTCGGAGGAGGACTTTAGACTTCCAGAGGGTGTAGAGCAGACATCTGAACAAATCTTACCTATGGAACCTCCAGCTGCCATGTGAGTCAGCTGGAGGACATCTCCCAGATCCCCCTGCAGCTGGGTGTGGCCATGTAACTGAGTGTGGGCAGAAGTGACGTGTGCCACTGCCACGCTGGGCCCCTGAAGCCCCCACACGCAAGGGTGATGACACCCAGGACAACCTTGGGAGCCCCATGATGAAGACGCCAGAGCTCGTCAGCCAGTGTGGAAGACGAACACGCCGCTGACCCATCTGCCACTGACTGCTGCATGGGATTGTGGAGCCCACAGACATCCTATGGGGTGGTGCTGTGGATTGAGTGTCCCCCAAAACTTGGCCCCATTGTGACTGTTAAGAGGGTGGGAAATCCTATTATAGAAATTGAAAGGTGGAGCCTTGAAGAGGTGATTGGATTGTAGGACCCTGCAGTAGTGAATGGGTTAAAAATGGCGGTCAGGGGTGTGGTTCTGAGGGCTTTAAAAGAAGAGTGCATGAGAGGTTAGTCTCTCTCTGCCCTGCCACTTTCTGCCATGTGAGACCCCTGGGTCACTGTTGCCACCACCAAGACCCTCACCAGATGTTTTCCCTGGACTTTGGACTTTTCAGCCTCTGAAACTGTAAGCAAAACATTTTGCTTTCTTACAAATTACCTAGTTCTGTGTATTTTGTTATAAGCAACAGAAACAGGCTAAAGAACGTCTGAGAACAGAGGCTGTTGGCTTTGGAAGTTGTCGTATAGATCTCTTCCATGCCCCTAAAGGGTTTGGTGCAGCGCTGCACAGGGACAGCACACAGAGGGCAAGACAGTCGACCCCCTGAATTCGGCAGGTGCAGGGGCTCAGAACCAGAGGTGACAGTGAACGTGACCCTCTTCCCACCTTCCACCCTGGCCCCTCTCCCAAGAGCTGGCCAACCTTCGGAGGAGGACTTTAGACTTCCAGAGGGTGTAGAGCAGACATCTGAACAAATCTTACCTATGGAACCTCCAGCTGCCATGTGAGTCACATAACAAGCATAGCCATTGGTAAAACACTACTACTAATAATAATAATATCATAAAATAAAGTTCAGAACTAAGTAGGTAGGTCAGGTATTTGGCTGCTTAGACACAGACCTAGAGAGATTACACAATGAACCTAACGGTGCTGGTGTAATGGCAGAGCTCTGCTCTGGTCTCAGGGTCTCTGGCTCTTATTCTCTCTGTCCTCACCCCTGTCCCAGGAAGAGAGGACAGTGCTGCTGCAGCAGAGGCGGGAAAGTGACGCGTCCCTCTCTCCTGGGCACCTGGTGTTCCTGGTCCCTCCAGGGCTCAGCTCTTTCCTGAGTGGCTCCTACAGGGGCCTTTGGATTTATCAATAACTAGTTCTGTCAATGAGCCGAGCTCAGGGGAATGTGCAGAAGGAGAAAGGAAGAGGTTCCTACCTCCTTGCAGACAAATTTTCCCTAATAAGGGGAAGCATGCAAGAAATGAGTTTATTAATAAGTTCATCTGTGGTCATAAAGATATTTTATCTGAATGTCAAAAAGTTTTCTCTGTTCCCATCC
>NW_007768264.1:0-204 GCF_000696425.1 Galeopterus variegatus | reverse complement strand
CTTTTCCTTGCAACCACTCTGACCTTGCCTTGATGGTATTTCCTACCCACAGAGGGCTCTGAACCAAGTCTCACTCTGTTTTGGACACAGAGCACCTCTCTTTTCTAAAATCTCCTTCACAACCTTACTTTCTTACACCTGATTCTGTATAGCTCACCAAGAAGTGGGCAAGAGATTGACACAGACTAAAGCTTGACTCATGGC
>NW_007768263.1:5266-6114 GCF_000696425.1 Galeopterus variegatus | reverse complement strand
CATAACATTCCTAGAAGATAACATAAATGAAAATCTAGATGACATTGGGTTTGGTGATGGTCTTTTAGGCACAACACCAAAAACACAATCTATAAAATAAAAATTTTATAAGATGAACTTGACTATAATTAAAAATGTCTGTTCTATGAAAGACACGGTTCAGAGTGAAATGAAAAGCCAAAAACAGGGAGAAAATATTTGCAAAACTGGTGTCTGATAAAGGACTATTATCCAAAATAAAACTCAGTATTGTAATGCTGAATAAGCTAACTATCCACGGTTCTTTTCGCTTTTTCTAAAATTTCAGTGTATTACTGTGATTGTTTCTTTCTTTCTCTCTCTCTCTGTCTCCCTTTATGTTTATAGGTTTATTTATGGATTCAGCTCCCGGTTATGAGTGAAGACACAAAGAATGATTGCGTATTGTAATCCTTTCTTTCACTTTTAACAACATTCTAGCTCAAATAATGAAATATATTGTTGCCATGTGCAAATAAGTGTACAAACTTATAGGATATTTGAATGTATTTATTTTAAAATCAGTATTCCAGCTTTTCACATCATTGTATCTATCTCATAGAAATTCTTACATACATCCATAGAAGGCCTGAATATGATGTTTTTGCAAACACCATTTATAGTATTTGAAAACCAAATCAGAGAAAATGAAACATGCAGCAGTTACTTTCAGTTTATTGCCAAAAAGTAATTTCCTCATCTTCCTGACTATAAAAAATCTACTTTTCTCCCCCCAGATATTGAACGTGAGCTTCATGAGCTCCTTCTGAGCCACAGCAGGGGAGGAGGATGGGTGGTACAAATGTTGATTAGTCTACTAATAGTGTTGA
>NW_007768263.1:0-214 GCF_000696425.1 Galeopterus variegatus | reverse complement strand
GTATAATCTTTTCACCAAATGATGTTGGGACATGTGGACATTCACTTGCAAAACAAATAAGCAAACGAACAAAAACAAAAACAAAAAACAAACAAATGAATATAGACACAGACTTTACAATTTTTACATAGACCTAAAAGTAAAACACAAAAACATAACATTCCTAGAAGATAACATAAATGAAAATCTAGATGACATTGGGTTTGGTGATGGT
>NW_007768262.1:5873-6114 GCF_000696425.1 Galeopterus variegatus | reverse complement strand
TGCTATCCAAGCTGGCCGAGCTCATGTTTAAACCAGAAAATATTGTTAGAACATTCTTTCTCCTGACTGTAGTAACATTGTCAGAGAGCTGCCAAACCAGATGTCATCGAGGCAAGGGTGCTGCCCACCTCCTTGGACACCTGCTCTGGGGACACTAGCACAAGGCCTCCTTGTGGTCAGGACACTGACAATTGTGGAGGCAAGGCCCTGCTGGGGCATTCAGCACCTGCCCTCGTGACAT
>NW_007768262.1:0-442 GCF_000696425.1 Galeopterus variegatus | reverse complement strand
CTACCATTGTGCCTGAGGAAGGTATTCTTCCCTTAAATTCATTTGCAAATGTGAGGAACACTGCTGACTGTGTGAATAAGCAGGGTGAGCTCTTAGCAACAAGTGCAGATGTCCCCCAGTTCAGAGGCATCATCAGCGTGAGCAACCCTATCCCACTCCTCCCTTCCGACTCTCACCACCATAATCATCAGGGATTTGGTGATGTTATGTGGACATTGTCAGCTTCTACTGTTTCTCTCTGTAACCCTGGCAAGAGCACAGAAGCAAATCCAGCCAGCGTTCTCTTCCTCTGTGGCACTCCATCCCCTGGCACATGCTGACCCTGTCCTACCCATCTGATGGTGGTGCAGAATACATTAATCACCTTGGTAGAGAACAAACTGCTATCCAAGCTGGCCGAGCTCATGTTTAAACCAGAAAATATTGTTAGAACATTCTTTCT
>NW_007768261.1:5855-6114 GCF_000696425.1 Galeopterus variegatus | reverse complement strand
TACCGTGAGATATTGAAGGAAGCCAATCTCTGCTTCATTGTCCTGAAGCTGTTTCTAGCTATAGACATGCTTGTTTTTTTTTTTCCTTTCCTGCTTAGATTAACAAGAGAAACCACTGGTTTCTAGCACTCTTTACTGTAGAGGAAAGATCAATAACAAAGGGCTCACCTGCCACGTGGTCCTGTGATGAAATAGCATGTGGTCATTGCTGGAGCACAGGATGAACCAACCTTGGCCTGAAAGATGAAGCCAGAGAGAC
>NW_007768261.1:0-247 GCF_000696425.1 Galeopterus variegatus | reverse complement strand
CAGTTTCCCTGAAGGAGATTGTACTTTGCTGTCATTTAGTCTTGCTTTATCTGGGGACTGGAGGGCAGCCTTCCCACTCATTTGTTTGGCTTTCACCTGCGAGGACACACATCAGAACTCTATTGAGAAGGTAATAGGTGTCACTTATCCCTGTTTTGAGGGCTGATGGAGTCTCAGTGATCATCCTACCGTGAGATATTGAAGGAAGCCAATCTCTGCTTCATTGTCCTGAAGCTGTTTCTAGCTA
>NW_007768260.1:4153-4989 GCF_000696425.1 Galeopterus variegatus | reverse complement strand
GACACTGAGGGTTGCAATCCCGTTACCAGTCACGAAAAAAGACAAAAAGGAAAAAAATAAAATAAAAATCACTCAGGTTTATTCAGGCTCAATTAAAATTATGCAATAAGATGCATTGTGTTAATCTACCAACACATATTTAACAAATTTTAAACAATAAGAATTATCAACTCCAGCAATTCCTCATATGGAGACTGTTATTTCACAGTTACTGCATTTTACCCTAGGAGCAGGTTATCCTTGTTTTTATTTTTCGTTGTTTGTTTTGTTTTATTTATTTTTTAGTTGTTTTTAGTAGAATGAAGTGCTGTCTTCAATTTCCTTGCCTGCCATTGCAGAAAGCCCCATTGCTCAAAGGGCTTTCTTTACTCAAGATCAGGCTCCCTGAACCCTAGAGGTTTTTTGTTGCTTAGAACTTCTCTCACTAGGAGAAGCCTCCTTTAGCCCTTGAGTGACTTTAGTCAACTTGGTTGTAGGTTTTCCCTAATCTCTACCCTTCCACCCCCTTAAAAGTTGTCTACCTGCCTGAAATAAAAGCATGCATTTATTTTTAGTAGAAGTTTCCAGCAGCATAGGAAATTTCAGTCTTTTAATTTTCTCCCGTTTGGCTAATTTGGGTGAATATGAACTCCTCTTTCTGAAGTTTAAGTAGGGATCTGTATTTCCAGGTCTTCTATTCCCTTTCTTCCCTATGGGGAGCCAATATTACTACCCTGTTGTTGGCTCTTTGAATTAACTTCATTAACAAAAATAATTTAAGGGGGTTTTAGATCTTTCCAGAAGTCTGAACTCCTTCAGTAATGTTTAGCCATAAATAGCTATAGCAGTAAATTGTT
>NW_007768260.1:0-2922 GCF_000696425.1 Galeopterus variegatus | reverse complement strand
TACTATTTGTTTCAGTTATGTCAGAACCCGGAGAGAGGGGGGAAAGCCCATCATATAACATAAAGAAAGCACTTTGATTAGTGGCAAATGCAGATGGAGGTTAGTACTGAATATTAAGAGAAAACAGGTAAGAGATACGTAACTCAATTGAGAGTAGGTTTCAGGGTTTTGTTGTTTTTTTGTTGTTTTTGTTTTTGAGATGATACCTTCTATGCTCTTATATTAAGAGCTGCTATGAATTGTGAAGAAAACCACAACCATATAAATTGAAACCTAAAGCTAGAGGCATAGAGTTATCACAAATGGAATCAAAGTCCTGAATTCAGTTCCAAGGGGTGGGTAAAGATATTAATGCCGTCCAGCAATTCTACTGTGGTTCCTCAATATCCCATTTCCTATATAAGCCCTTTCAAAATGCTCCCTACTCTCCTCAGTGCTCCTTCACTACCTTCGTCTCTTTCTCAGAAGATCTAACTTTTCACTCCAAGAGTAAAGTAGAAGCCATCACACAGGGGAGCTCCCTTCAGGTCTTCGAACTGTATCTAAATGAACAGGATCCCATACTAATTGCCCATAACACAAGGAAGAAGTGTTTTTTCAGGAAGTAAACAATATACCTTCCCTGGACTCCATCTTCTTGCATTTCCTGACGAATCCCAAGCATCAATTATCAATCCTGTTTGTAAAAATCACAGAGAAACATTAGAAGTTTCTAAATTGATGCCAGCAACAGTATTTGAGATTTGATTTCATCATGCAGGGACTTAAAAGCAATGTTATCAGAAAATTAGACTTCAGGGGTAAGGGGACATTGAATTTTGCCCTTGACAGATAAGGAGATTTTTCAAGAGGACACACTGTTCAGAAGGCAATTCAAGTAGATGGAAGAGGCTATGTGAAAATGAGTTATGTTCAAGAAATGGTACATAGTCTAGTATAGTTTAATGAAACATTAATGTTCAAGGAGAGGGAGAGATATGACTGGAAGGTAGAGTGAACTGTTTTATGATTCTAAATTGAGGAATTTATATTTCATTTTGTAATTAATATTCAGCCAGTAAGGTTTTTGATTAAGGAATATACAGATTAATACATTTTCAACTAGACATTTTATGATCCATGTGTTTGTCTATGTTATTTATTTATGTTTGTAGTATATATTTTTGATAAGGGACTTTATGTATATTTATTTATTGATTTTGAAATATATTGTGTCAAATATTTAAACTGTGTAAGCAAAACCTAGCAATACTTTTGTCTTGCTTTAACAAAGTTTTGTAATAGATCACTGTGGTAAATCTCACAATTTATTTATGTACTATACTTTTCTTATAGGAAGTACCCATATTAAGTTGACATCTTTATAAGGTATTCATTTACCACATTAAGCTATGGTAAGAATATACAATTTTCTTCTTATCTCTATTGAAATTTCCTCTACTTTTGTTTTGTCAGTTAGTACTAGCATGTGAAATTATAAAAACTGTTTATTCATTGTGAACCTAGGTAAACTTGCATTCAGACTTCATAAAATTTTTCTTTTTTCCATTCTCACTCCCACCGGCTCAATTTACCTTTTTATTACCTCACACTTGGCCTATTGAAATAGCCTCTGAAGATATTGGTCTCCTGTCTTAATCTATTTGATTAATCTTGCAAACAGATTCCATATACCTATTCATGAAAATTGTTCTGATTATGCCACTTTTCATGGAAACAACTTTTATGGTGCATCCTCAATTTTTCCCAATAATCCAAAGGGTAGAATCTAAACTGTACAACTTAACATTTAAAGACCACCAATTCTGATACCAGATTCCCTGTGAATAACTCAAACTGCTCTACTGAAACAACTTTATTACTTCTTATAAGAAAATTCCCTGCCTGGAAGGTCGTCTTTTCATTGTTTGAAATTAATTTCTTAAATTAAGAAAAAAAATTGTATGTATTTATCATGTATATAATGAAGTTTTACGATATGTATACAGTGTAAAATTGCTAAATTCAACTAATTACATATGTATTTATTTTGCATACTTATCATTTTTGTAGTGAGAACTACTGAAATCTCTCAGTGATTTTCAAGAATATGATACATTGTTAACTACAATAACCATGTTGCACCATAGATTTCTTGAACTTATTCCTCCTAATGAAAATTTTGTTAATTTTGACCAACATCTCCCCAACCCCACCCTCTCACTCTCCATTTCCTTTCCCTGACAACCACCATTCTACTCTCTACTTCTATGAATTCAACTTTTTTAGATTCCACTCATAAGTGAGATCATGCTGTATTTGGTTTTCTGTGCTTGGCTTATTTCACCTAACATGATATCTGCCAGGTTTATCCATGTTATCGCAAATGACAGTATGTCCTACTTTTTAAGGCTGTATAGTACTCCACTGTGCATAGAAAACACATTTTCCTTATCGGTTCATCTGCATATGGACACTTAGGTTGATTCCGTATCTTGTGTATTGTCAATAATGCTGCAATGGACATTAGTGTGCAGGTATCTCTTCAACATGCATATTTCCCTTCCTTTGGATATATACCCAATAGTTAGATTGCTGGATAATATGGTAATTCTATTTTGAATTTTTTTGAGAAAGTACGTACTGTTTTCTATAGTGGCTGTGTCAATTTACACTTTCACTAACAGTGTGCGAGGGTTCTCTCTTCTCCACTTCTTTTTTTTTTTTCTTCTTAATTTTATTTTGTCGATATACAATGTGGTTGATTATTGTGGCCCATTACCAAAACCTCCCTCAATCCTACCTCTCCCCCCTCCCTCCCAACAATGTCCTTTCTGTTTGCTTGTCGTATCAAGTTCAAGGAATTGTAGTTGTTATGTCTTCTCCCCCCCCGTTTTCGTGTGTGTGTGTGTGTGTGTGTGAATTTATTTATTTATTTTTAGC
>NW_007768259.1:5395-6114 GCF_000696425.1 Galeopterus variegatus | reverse complement strand
GGAGCAGGTTCAGTAAATTAACTCATTAGAAAATAGTATCTGCAGATATGGAATTTAAAAATTCTTTAAAATGTATACAAATGTTTATTTAAAATGTAAAAACAGGGCCGACCCCATGACGCACTTGGGAGAGTGCGGTGCTGGGAGCTTAGCAGCGCTCCCACTGCAGGTTCGGATCCTATATAGGGATGGCTGGTGCACTCACTGGCTGAGTTCGGTGCAGCCGGTGACAAAAAAAGGCAAATTAAAAAAAAAATATATATATATATATATATGTTTCTTAGTATATATTTTATATTTTATACACACACACACACACACACACATATATATAAACATCTGGCTCACAAATTTAGTATTAGCTAGACATTCTACAGACTAATTTTCTGTTATCAAATGCTTCACTATTCAACCAGATGTGTTGGATATACTACAACTGTATTGTTAGCTCTACAAAGATATTTTACCACTATATTGTTGCTCCTGTTGAAATAGATTCTGTTGCTAGGAAAAACTTCCAGACTTGTTAAAAAATTATTCATTTTAATTCATGATATCTTTATTTCTTCCTTGCTGTAGGCCATATGTTACAACAGAAAGAATTTTGATTTGAGACAAAACGATCTGGAACTGAATTTCTCTTCATCTACATGCCATTTGTATGATATTAATCAAGCTTCCATAATGGACATCTCTATTCGTCACACAACAATTTCATA